>NW_021163211.1:215000-332876 GCF_004324835.1 Dendronephthya gigantea | reverse complement strand
CTTTTTTCTAGGACTATGTATTTTATTCAATCACACAATTGTTGATAAATAATTCTATATAATGATCATACATCCGAGACTTTTTGTCAGTGTCTACCTTTCTTGCGCCCCTATCAGTGACGGATTTAGCGTTATCTATATATCATGATAGTCAAAATAGATTATAACAGCGCTCATTTGAATATATCTATATATATTTACATTTTAGTATTTAAGATTGGAGATTGATCGAAGATGGACCCTCTTACATTTAATTGTTTATACTTCGAATTCAAGTTAAATCTGTAGATTTTCCTGGGGTAATTAAAGGCTATAAGTACAAATGGTAATAAATTGAGACATACATCCCAAAATAAAAAGTATTAAAAGCAAAGTATAGAACGAATAGCCTTGTTATACTACACTGAATATTCACCAGGTTCGTAGTCTGGATTGAGAGCTAAAGCTGCTCCTCCTGTCGCTCCATTTGCTACGGCTGATCCAAATGTTGCGGCGGCAATTCCCCATCCGACTGGCCCCATTAATGCTAATGATAATCCACCAGCTACTGCCCCAATACCAGCCCCTATCGCCGCTCCTTCGCCAGCGGTGAGAGGACGGTCTTTTGATTGATTGTCACCCATTTTATGTGTTCAGGTTTTATCACAAAAGAGTTCAAATCAAGAATCTAAACTGAATAATGTAAAACGAGCCACAACATGTTATGCAACAAAGCGGAAACCCTGTTGAGCGTATACTGAATTAAAAAATAGATTGAATATCAAGAAACCATTCAGTGGCGCAATCTTCAGAACAAGCGCCGTTTAATCTCCTCTCGGGTGATCCAAGACTCACCTTGCTTTAAATTTCAGTTGAAAGCCGATGTGCACTGAATACTTCTTCGTACCGTATCAAACAGAATAATCATAACTTAGATGCATTTTGCTTTATATAACAGAAGCTAACCAATAAAAAAGCTTCTAAATTTGGGATTACGTCAATATTTGCGGCAGTTCTATAGGGAAATCCCGAGAAAGTGCAGGGGGATTTGCACTCTGTTTCTGAGTACTAACTTTCCTCGAATACGAAATGGGACAACTTCGAAAAAATGAAAACACGTAAGAGTATTATAAATTTATAGATTTTTTTGGCATTGTAAACGCTACACATACATTATGAAGGACCGCATAATAGTAAATTAGTAATAGTATTTCTGATTGATTATCACACAATTCTCAGGTTTCATTTACGGTCAAACCGGATGTTCCCTTGCGAACAACACTGCAATATTGTGACGGAATGTTGCAATTGCAAGTCGCACGCGATTTCGAATTCGAGCCACATATTTAACAAACGATCAGTATTGATATAATATAAAAAATATCGCCAATTGCTGACCTTAGGGGGACGTTATTTAGAGTACAGATTTCATGTTTGAATAATGACTCTGAAGCATAACTACTAAACTACTCAGTTTTGTTGTCTTAATCAATATGCTCAGCAAATTCGACAACTGCAGGCGTAGAAATAGTAGTTTTTTTTCAATCCTGGTTCAGCATGCATGCAGTATTGTTTCCAGAAACTGAAAGATAATATTTTCTTTACCAGTCCCAAATTTGAAAGCGCGCAATCGCAGGCGATGATGCTATTGTTTTGAACTACTTGCCAATACAAGCAAAATTGCAACATTGCGTCACAATATTGCAACATTGCTCGTAAGAGAACATTTATGTGGGCGTCAAGAATGGGTAGGGATAGGCCCTTCTTTTCAATCCCCAAAATGCTGCAGACAGAACAGTAGGAAGTGACAGATTAGATTGCTGGACACAAATCGTTTGTATTTTTAGTAAATACTTAAGACACACCTTCGACTGTGACTTTGTAAATACACACGTCCGCCGTATCAGAAACAGCGATCAAACTGAATGCGTAACTGCTTAAGTATAGAATATACTGACCTTTCCTAAGGTTTTTGTCTGAAGGGTGCGACTTTACACATATCGATTTTGCAAACGCTAAGCGTTTTAAAACTTGATGCAACTCCATGCAATTTTCCAACCATACAATGGCCTATACCAACATTCTCACTTCGCCCACGTCGGCAAATGTTAGTCACAAGACTTCACTTATACTTGCATTCTCATTATAGTCGGTCAAGTCACATGATGATCCCCAAAATCCCGACTCGTTCGCAACACCCAAGACCAAGACCCATACCGGTCTAGGGGATTCGCCTCGAGGGGTAAAATGTTCAAGACTCAGTGGGGAATAGACTTGCTCCAAGTCTCTCTTTCATGGTCTTTCTGTAATAGCACAGATGATGGTCTTTCTGTATCGATCTACTATAGTGTATATAACATGCATATGCGCAACAGAACAAGACAAAAGTCGAAACAAGCTTAGTGAATCAAAAGGAAATATTCTTTATTTTCAAACACACGAGGTAACCACGTGAAACTTTTCGTAACTAAATAAAATCGCTATAATAGAAACAGTCTAATTTGCTGCAAGTTCTTCAGCCAGTTTATCAGCTTTTTGGATGACATCATCAATATCACCAACCATATAGAATGCGGCTTCGGGAAGATGATCGTATTTACCTGAGGGAGGTGAGAAGATGGTAAGTATAATTCTTTGGTGAATGGTATCAGAATAAAACGCATCGCGCTGCTTCACAACGCAAACGCAACGCTTCACATAATACAAAACCCGTGGTCGGAGTGTTCATTGAACATTTGTTTTTACCACCTATATTAACAGATTTTATTCTAAAATGCGTAAACTCACCCTCTAAAATCTGTTTAAAGCTATCGATGGTTTTCTAAAAAGAGGAATACAGTATGCATAAGTATAGAACATTATGGCATTTCCTTGCAAGTAATGTATGAAACGTGAGAACATATCTCTATTCCCGGGTCCTCCGAGCACTCCAAGCCCAGGTATTTTGCCGCCCCGCATGATCCAAACTTCTCGCCGGCATTGGAAACTGTACGCGTAGCGAAACGAACTCACCTCGATGGGTACAAGCTTGCCGATATGACCGGTGAAAACCTCGGCGACCTGGAACGGCTGCGACAAGAATTTCTCGATCTTTCTCGCCCTGGAAACTGTTAGTTTATCGTCTTCAGATAACTCGTCCATACCCAGAATTGCGATGATATCTTGTAATGATTTGTAGTCCTAAAACGCGTTATAGAT
Source organism: Dendronephthya gigantea (assembly GCF_004324835.1). NCBI lineage: Eukaryota > Metazoa > Cnidaria > Anthozoa > Malacalcyonacea > Nephtheidae > Dendronephthya > Dendronephthya gigantea. The sequence continues at coordinate 329,699 of NW_021163211.1, read as the reverse complement.
TAGTATACTGTACACTGCGGCTAGAATGAACCCTCAAGAATACAGCAAAACAGTTAGACCGTTTATGTACAATAGTTCGCTTGCCCACACGGATTTAAATCACGAAATCGCCGCAATAGCTCGAGATGCTTACCTGCAGGATTTTCTGGACTCCACGTGCAATGTTATAATGTTCTGAACCGACAACATTAGGATCCATGATACGTGAACTAGAGTCAAGAGGATCAACGGCAGGGTAGATACCTAACTCTGAAATACCACGAGATAAGACGGTGGTGGCGTCCAAATGGGCGAACGTCGTCGCAGGAGCCGGATCAGTTAAATCGTCAGCAGGTACGAAAATAGCCTGACAGTGAAAAAAAAGAAGAAAATGACACCACAAAATAATTAAATAACAATCTAGGGTGTTGTGATAATTGAAAAACGTTGACCAACTGTTGCATAAACTGGCCTCAGGAGTATGTGTGAACAAAGATTAACACAAACCAGTGATTCAAAGAACATTTCGTCTGTACCCTACATTCTGACAAAATATTTTTCATATACAGAACCCAGAGGATAACAAATACAGTACGGTACCTGTACGGACGTAATAGATCCTTTCCTGGTTGTCGTGATTCTTTCTTGCATAGTACCCATGTCAGTGGCAAGAGTTGGCTGGTAGCCTACAGCTGATGGAATACGACCCAGCAAAGCTGACACCTAAAATGATAGTCGTTGTTAAGAAAATCTAAGAGACTGAACACACCAGAACTGATTCGAGGTAGACCATGTTGGTATTGAGTGGAACCCAGAATCTTGTCTTTGAGGGAAGGTAACATTGTTATCCACGATCACAAGAAGTACATACTGTACAACTTTGGAGATGTTTCACAATTTTTTCGTTACCACATCTGAATAAGGGCACACGTGCAAGATAATAAAGCAAGTTTGCACTATCAAAGTTTGTGTCAGGCTTTGATCACAGTATGTATTTGAAAACGTAAAAAACTTTCGAAGACGTTGGGGGCTTTGAAGACTCTGAACGCAGAAAACAGAAACTATAGTAGTGCAAACCTAGCCATCTGCACATATTTTTACCTCGGAACCAGCTTGAGTGAAACGGAAAATATTATCAATGAAAAGCAGCACATCCTGTCCTTCTTGATCACGGAAGTATTCAGCAACGGTTAAACCAGTCAATGCTACACGAGCACGAGCTCCAGGTGGCTCGTTCATTTGTCCGTATACAAGCGCTACCTGCAAATGAAGCCAAAACCAAAATTACGACAAATTTTACAAAATAGGCAGTATCAGAGTAACATTCCAAACGTTGCCGATCATGTTCATCGGCAATCACGACTTTTTGTCGACCATATACTTGTAAAAGCCAAAATCAAAGACTTGTTTCGAAAAGTTTCGAACACTTAGAACCTTCAGTAACGTTTTGAGCGTTTTCAGCTTTTGTTTTATGACAAAACGATGGTAACCGATGAACTGGTACCCGCTTTTTTACCGAAACTTTACCTTCGAGGATTTATCTTTAAGATTAATAACACCAGACTCGATCATTTCATGATACAAATCATTTCCTTCTCTCGTTCTCTCACCAACACCGGCAAACACGGAATAACCACCATGCGCTTTGGCAACGTTGTTAATCAGCTCCATAATGAGCACGGTTTTCCCCACACCAGCTCCTCCGAAAAGACCTTTTAAACACAATGCAATCGCAATCAGTACGAACTGTAACGATCAGAAATTGGCTAATAACAAAACAACCGACATGCGTGGACATTTTGACAGTCCAAATACAAGAGGCCTCATTATATTTCATTCCAATTCATTAAGACAAAAAAGTGTTAACTGAAATAGTTTTATTTCGTTTGCAGGGCAAGCTTGAAGTAGCTACTAGAAACTGGCAACATGCAACGTATTTTTAACCGCAAAATTTAACGCGACTGTCTCCATACCGATTTTTCCACCTTTAGCATATGGTGCCAAAAGGTCAACAACCTTAATACCAGTAACCAATATTTCTTGCTCTGTGCTCATTTCTACGAATTCTGGTGCTTCGGCGTGAATAGCTGATCGTCTAAAGAATGTTGAAAGTGGATAATTTAAAAAAACATCTGTGCAAAATCGAGCAGTGTATATTTAGAGCATACGTCATAGTCACAGTGCAATAAGAGAACAAATGTTTTTAATGTTTGTGAATAATTCGTAGGCGAGACAAAATTTACGGACATTTTTTTGGACTTTTTAATGTTTGTGAATGATTCGTAGGCAGGAATTATGCGGGTAAGTAGATAATACATACAAGTCAGTAGGAACAGGTCCGCGTTCATCAATAGGCTCTCCGATGACGTTGATGATTCTGCCCAGTGTTTCGGGGCCAACAGGAATGGTAATTGGTCCACCAGTATCAACACACTCTTGGCCACGAATCAATCCTTCTGTACCATCCATAGCGATAGTACGAACAGTGTTTTCACCTGGAACAATAAAACTATATATTTAAAACATTCAGAAGCAATGATTCAAAAGCAGGCCAGAGCTAGACATACAACTGTATTGTACATTTCGTCAGCAAAACATGTTCCCAATGTGCATGTAGACTACCCTTTATTTACTGTATCCATTAAAATGCAAAGGGCATATTAAAGAGCTGAAAAGGGCGTATTAAAATTAGTAGAAATACAAAGTTTGTTTGCGAAATGTTGTAAATGCGAAAAATATAGCCTAGCAAAAATGGCAAACATGTATACTTTTTTACTATGCATGGAGATTGTTACCACATTCAGGCAAAATGGTAATGATTTCCATAGTACAAAAGCATACAAAATTGGCCAACTTAGCAAGACCTGCACGGTATATTTTCCACCTCTTGCAAAATTTTGCAACCAAACTTTACATTTCTACTAATTTTATGCTCTTTACAGCTATGGTGATTTGATTGTATTTTCTTTCATAGATCAAAAAGTAAATACAGTAGTAGTCTATAACGCTATAATTTAGGTCAGCTCATCATTTAACACTCCAGGCCAGTTGAACACTCTCAACCAAAGCAGTTTCGGTAATTTTTCTTACCTAAATGTTGTGCTACTTCTAGAACCAGTCTAGTTGATCTTCCTTGCACCTCTAAGGCATTCAGGATTGGTGGAAGCTCATCATCAAACTGCACATCAACAACAGCACCAATTACTGCTGTGATTCTACCAGGGGTGACTTTATTAACAGCTGCAGCTTTTGCAGCTTCTTTTGCAGCATCATTCTTGTTTGTTGAAACAAATCTTTTCTCTGAAAGTCAGATAAATACAACTATAAACTGCATTGCCTAGTCGAACATGCACAGCAGTCACATGCGACTTGATGAGAATTGACCAGACCAGAACCAAGCACATAAACTTTTTGTTAAGACCTATTCCTAGGGATCAAATTAGACTACTCTGTTCTGGTAGAAATTTGTAATTATTACAGTCAGGTGGGGCTGTCTAAGTTCGGAATTTCATATCAAACTTCTGAATTTGAAATCGAACTTTGCAGGCAATTTGAATCGCTATAAAATCGCCACTATAAAATACCAGGCAAAGCAATTTCAATGCAAAGAAATATTATTATTCAATTATACAACTCAGGTTTATCTATGTCAGAAATTGCCAGAAGATTGGTGCTAACAAAAGCCACTGTTTATAATACTGTCATTACATCTATTGACAACAATTGAATGGAGCCGAAAACTGGGGGAAATTAAGTACGGACGGCAAGAACTGAAAACAAATTTTTTTTTTTTGCATGAAATTGCTGTGCTCTGATATTTTATAGTGGCCATTTTAAAGTGATTCAAATTTCCGAAGTTCAAATTGAACTTTGGAACTTTGTTGAGAATTACAAAACGGAAGTGACAACTTTCCCACCCACTTGACAGCTTCCACACATAGTTTGCAACTGGAGTGTAAAACGTTTTCTGAAATTAACTGTAAATCAAAAATGTAAAGCAAAAGGACAATAGTAAATTGGCAAAAACAATGAAAGTCATACGATGTTTTTTTGCCTGGTTCTTATGCTATCTTAGATTTATCTTACAGGTTTCACCATTACTACCATGTGTATTGGCAATCTGGTCCTATTATATATTGCTAGGAACCACCAAAATTGGTCACTAGAGGACTGGGACATAATATTGTTGACTACTAAATACTTGTCATGTGTTCCTTTATCATACCAACCCTAACAATGCTGATGTCATTAACAACAGATGCATGTGGTTTAACAAGATCACTCCTTGAACAATTAAGCTGAACTTTGTACAAGTGTAAAAAAAGTACAATTTCATCAATTTGCAATTCTGCAAAGATTATTTTAAAAGAATAAATGTAACTGAAATACGCATGAAGACACTACAAAAAGCATACCTTCACTCCTTTTAAAAAAAAAATTATAAGTTACTATTTTAAAAGTAAAATCTGTGCATATCACAAATTTAAATACGAAGTAGGAATTTCATTTATTCTTCAGATTATATATAATAAAATTTCGCTATATTGATGGCTTACAAGCCATTAAAACGTACTGCTGGAATACCAGGTTAAATCTGTTTTCTCATAATCTCACGTCCCTATAAAGCACCAGGCTAAAACATTATACCGGTACAGTGAATGCAACATGTGGAACTGGGAATTGAGAAATTTCTATATATTTCGGCCATTTTAACATTGAAATTTTACAGGTAAGCAAATGCTGGAAACGCTGCATAGAAAACACTTACCGAGATTGAAGCATCCTGGTACTATTCTCTTCTGCAAATGTCGACTATACTGTGGATAAATTGCTTTATTTGACGCCGCTTTCACGACTCTCCGAAACGTGTGAGCCAACATGGCGGTTGCGAACGAGAGAGAAGACGCTTTGCTGGGGGCATATATTGCCTAACGGCGACGAGCGATTATTTGCCGAGCTTTCTCGAGATTAGAACGAAACAGTTCCGAACTTCTCCGAATCGTAAAAATGCAAAAAAATGCAAATGGCGAGAAGACGGGAGTGGGGTTCCAGATTTCGGATGCCCATTATACTGCGATGACCAGACTTTGGTATTTTTTTTATATTGTATACAAATTTATCTGACATTTACATATTATATTGCTTTATAAAAGCTGCCGCCATTGCCTTTTGAATTACAGATAAACAAATACAATATACAACAAGTATGTTGAAATGAAGGCCCTTCTCCAAAGAAAAGGGTATAATACATTTTCTCTCTGTAATTTTGTATACATTTTTTGTATACAGGAGGACAACGTGGCATGCGAGTGAAATTCCGTACGCGCATTATAATTCTATTAATTGGCATTATCGTGTTTACGGTTTGTCTCATTGTTGGACCTCCAAACTCGAGATGGTTAATAGGTTGTTCTGATGAAACGCTTTGCTCAGACGAAGGAGAACATGGACTTGAAAAACACCAAATTAGGGATCCAAACGCCGGACTTATGATTGGAATGATAAAAGACACGGCAGACCAAAACATGAGAGATGAGGGGTACAGCAAGCATGCGTTTAATGATCTTATAAGCAGACGGATTGGTAGTCACAGAGCAATTCCAGATACAAGGCATGAAAGGTACATACTCAAAATTGAAATTTAGATGTCATGCTTCAGATCCCAGGTCTTTTTAGGCAACAAATAATAAGTTAAGTGTCCAATTGTACGTGTCACAGGTCTGAAAGTTATATAATTATTGCGTGATTGTATTTTTAGTGAAGGAATTTTGTTTCATGATTTCCAAATTCACTCTTACCAATTTTTTCGTATGCACAAGTCTCAGCCTTCATGAAGTTATGCGAGCACTATTTCTCTAACCTTTTTTCATAAGTAATCAAGCCTTGCTGTAGGTGTACCATATTTCGTATTATTTTAATATAATATTTGATTGGTTCCTGTAATATTAATTGGTTCCTGTAATATTTCCCTACTGCATGTATAATTTGGAGCATTTACCATGATTCAAGTATTGTATTCTCTGTCTATGGCTCACTAATATAATAATAATATTTCTTTAATTTTGTTCACATTTTCCAAAGGTTTGCAGCTGCAAAAAAACCTGGGGTTTGGAGGGCTGGTCAAACTGCAGCCCTTGTAATAATTTTTGCAACATTTTTTTAAAATTTAAACACTATTTCCTCATCCCTCAACCACAAAAAATGTATATATTTCTATATATATTTTGTCTATCAGAGAATATATGTCTTTATTTTTAGCTACCTGCCCTTCTGCATAACAAAATTAATTATATGCTACTGTTAAAGAAATATGACTATCTTTTTATTGTATAATGAATAGCACAAATTGCATTGCACATGTGAAAGAGGTCGATTTCCAATGTGAAACATATAGAAACATAGCTGTTGTTATGACCTACACCATGCCCCCTCCCTAGCTTCCCCACATCCCTTGAAACAAAGTCACTTAATTATATTTGCATTTTCAGCCCCTCCTTCCAATCATAATTTGCATCCAATGGCCCTAGCTGTTGGGCATGTATGAATGTTAAGGAATAACACTGCATATTAGCCAACCAGAAGAAGTTGCAATATCAAATCTTGTTCATATTACGATTTTGCAGAGACATAAAATATTGGAGTAAATTCAACTTGCAAGTACTTTTTCTTTTCAGTTGCAAGAAATTGACTTATTCTGATAATCTTCCAACTGCAAGCGTTATAATTTGCTTTCATAATGAAGCTTGGTCTACATTGTTACGTACGATACATAGTGTTTTGGAAAGAACACCAGATCATTTGTTACAGGAAATAATCTTGATGGATGACTTCAGCACAGAAGGTACATGCATGGAAAAACCTTTTGCAAAGAATGTATTAGCTAAGCAGTGCAGTAAATATTTTAGAATAAAATATATTTAGTTTGGGAATTCATGCAGGCATATTCAAGTTTTATCTGATTTTGTTTCTGTTATGGATGTGCATATCACAATCATTGTGTCTATGAATGAGTCCAGGTTTACTGCTATAGATTTACTAGGTTACCAGGGCGAGAGTTTACTAATTGTTGGATGAGTAGGGTTTACTGTAGGAAACCAGATTACTGATTCCTAGAGTTTATGTTATAGGGTTTACTAGACTTCTATAAGAAGGGACTTCTAGAAATAGGGCTTCAAGTTTTAGCTATGTAATAATTAATGAAAATAGCTTCCTGTATTGGTGACAATTTAGTCTTCTTCAACTGTTAAATTTGATTCCTGTGATCCTCAAGATCCTCAAGATATTTTTTTAGCGAACTGCTATGTTTGTAAATATGCAGAGTAGCACCATCACAATTATATTACTTCAGATGACTGACATGAGTCATTTGCACAATCACTATATATAACTGGTGTTTGAAATATTTTATCACAGTTAGATCAGACATCCGTCAGATTGTCAGACTGTATAGAACTTAGCTGTAAGCCTTATTACTCGGGCTACCGTGGGTAGAGAATCGAAAATCGAAATCGTTCTAGGGGGCTAGGAGCGTTTCTCCCGCGGGTGTCACGAATATGCCATAACACCAAAAATTAGGCGTGACAAGCTCAAGCCAGATAACTGTAGCCCGAGTGAACGCCTGAGCAGGCGTCTTGTTGAGGTGACTTTGACAAATGAGGTCTGGTCAATATCTTTACTTTCAATATCAATATATGGACATTTTTGTTTGAAAGAATTTCCAAATATAATTGACTACAAAATTTAACTTTTCAGTGGGAGAGTTGCATGACTTTAGCGTTTGTAAATTTTCCCGGGGAAAGCACAGTTAAGCACTGGTTATATATACCTCCTCTTTAATAATTATTCCAATCTATTGAGTGTATTCAATAATATAACGTATTCCCGTTCAGAACACTTAAGAGGGAGATTGAAAGATTACACGAAGAACTACAGTAAAATCTCGATCCTTCGCGCTGTTAAAAGGGAAGGTCTCATTCGAGGCCGTTCTCTCGGGGCTTCTGTTGCAAAAGGCGATGTCCTCGTGTTTCTGGACAGCCATTGCGAAGTGAATGTCGACTGGTTGCCCCCGTTGCTGGAGGAAATATTGAGAAAACGGGACACTGTTGTTTGTCCGATAATCGACATCGTTAACCCCGACACGTTCCAATATGCCGCTTCACCTTTGGTCAAAGGTGGCTTCAACTGGGGGCTGCATTTTCAGTGGGAACCAGTTGACCAATCAACGTTCGTTTCGGAAGAGGATTTCACAAAACCTATCAGGTAGAGTACATTCCTATAAAGTTTATAAAGAAATTTTTGTATATTTTCGTATATCACTTGCTATATATCGTCATCGATATATAAAATTCGCAATCATTATCAGATCACCGACCATGGCAGGCGGGCTGTTTGCAATTGATAGAAAATATTTCAGAACCCTTGGAGGATATGATGATGGCATGGAAATTTGGGGCGGAGAAAATCTTGAAATTTCGTTTCGTGTGAGTAAGATTGACAAACTAACCACTCGATTTTTGATTTTGCCTAAGGCAAGACGGTCAGCCGTTTTCACAACAACATTGAGCCAAAATACTGTTTCTACGTCTGGGAAGTCCAGCCAGTACCACAGTTTTGAAAGTAACAGCTTAGATTAGGTGAAAGTGGGGAGATATAGTCGTGTGAGGTTTGCAAATTTCCTATAAAAAATTAGTATTGTAAGCTGCTAGCCTTGTTTACATGCACGAGTTTCAATGTAAACTGATCAAAGATGCTGTTTTAACCATAGCCAGCCCAGAAATGTGTTCGTTCTTGTGGCGCTCGCACGAATGTAGTCAAACATTCGGGAGAATGTAGTCAAATTACCGGCGTTTAAACCGATGTTATTTTAAATATTATTTTCATTTGTAATTTGCAAGATATTCGGGCCGTAGTAAACGTTGTAGTATATTTTAGTAAAAATACTTGCCAACCTTATCCTAATAATAGACCGAGTAGACTCACGTACACGTGCAAACGCCACGAGAACATTTCTGGGCTGCCTATGTTTTAACATATGGTTTTAACCTATAGTGTTGCTTATATCACAATTTAGCCAGAACTACTTGGCTTCAACACGAAGGCAACTCTGTTCCGCTCTTAAGGATAATAGGGATCGCATGTAGGACGGTAACATGACAAGCGTATGCGCCTGAAGTCCGTAATTTCTCTGAGTGCAAGCCACGCAGACTTACCGAAAATCTGCATTTGTTCACAGATCTGGATGTGTGGTGGTCAACTGAAAATCATCCCGTGTTCACGCATTGGTCACGTGTTCCGACAGCGCCGACCGTATGGGCCGAACGGCAAAGGAGACACGATGTCATTCAACTCAATGCGTGTTGCCGAGGTATGGATGGACGAATACAAGAAACATTTTTATGAAACGAGACGCCATTTAAAAGGCAACGATTTTGGCGATGTAAGTGCGAGGCAGGACCTACGACGGGCGCTCCAATGCCGCTCATTCAAATGGTACTTGTACAATGTCTACACTGAGTTAGATGTACCTTCTGAACGCAAAGGAAGCAGTCTGATATGGCGTCGACCCATCGCAAAGAAAACCGTGGTCGTCGCAAATGGCAGGGTAGGTGATTTTTGTGGGATATAAGATGCATCGTGCTAACTATAAGGGGCTGATGTATGGAACATTTCGAACCGATTCGATTGTGCATGAAAACATTACCATTAAAAACAGGGTTGTATGTTCTTTTGTAATCTAATGTGCAGGGTTTCACATATTATAATGGCACCATTTTAAAAATAGATGCGATTTAATTGTTGTGGTAATCATAAGATTTTAAAGCACCCGTAATTTACGAATTCATTTCATGTGGGAATTTAGCGGTGTCGTAATTTGCTAACCCCTTTAACACTCTCGTTTTTACCAAAGCTCGCCAACTTTCTTGGAAGTTGTTTGGATACGTCTACGGAGTCAGTGGGAAACGACGCCGATCTCATTCTTCGCCCTTGTCGTGCTGTTCGTATCAAGGTATTTGATTTTATATATGTCTAGTTTACATGCTACTGGAGAATTCTCAGGATTTTTGAATGGGGATAATTTATAGCTCCGAAAAAAGTTTTAGTTCCAGTTGTAGTAAATCTTAAAAGCACGATTTTAATCCTTGAGATTTGGTTAGGATTAGAGTTAGATTGAGGATTAGGGCTAAACCTAACCAACCACGAATCTAAAAACCCACAAATCCTAAAACACGATTTTAATCCTTGAGATTTGGTTAGGATTAGGGATTATATTGAGGTTTAGGGCTAAACCTAATCAACGACGAACCTAATTTAAGACTATAAGACTTAGGATTAGGATTTAGGCTTATATACATTAACGCATAATACAGATTTTTTGTTTATCTGTAGAACTCATGGACTTTCGACGATGCCCAGCAATTAAAATTGCGCCTGAAATACTGTCTTGATGTGAGAAAATTTAACTTCCCGAAGCTTAGTAAATGTCACGAAGACGGTGGCACTCAACAGTGGATATACACCAAGGTAGTGGTGACTATATATAGAATGATGTAATGCAAATTTGTTGCCGACAAAATTTACGTGCATTGTTGAGATACCCCTGGAATAAAACAAAATTGAAATTCAAGCCCCTGCACTCAATTTATTGGCAAATGGCACGGCACGACTAAATTTGCTGCCCGTACGCAATTATATTAGTGTTCAGGCTACCAATACAAAGGCCCAGCACGGATGGAATTGGTACGGGTACCCGCCAGCCGTGCCGTGCCGACAAATTGAGTGTAGTGAAAGGGGCTCTAATAACTGGTTACTGGAATACTGGTATAGTAGATGACTGGAGACGAATCTATGGAGTTTTGAGTTTTTTACAAACTATCCTAAGGGGTCACTTCTCTTCGACAAATGCGTTTGTTATTTCACCGCGTAACAGTTCAGTTATCATTTTATGTTTTTTCAACTCCTAAGGAAACGAGAGCTCTTTATCATCCGGCAAGTGGGACATGTCTGTCGCAATCTCCAACAAACAATGCAGTTATGGCAATTTGTAATGAGTCGGATTTATCACAAAGATGGGTGTTCCTCGACACGTAGTCCCTAAATATTGCTCTTGGATACATCGAGATACAGTCAGATATATGTACGCTTGTCGAGTCTGCTTGTTATACGAAACATCATAGTTAGAGGTCATATGATTCAAGTGTATGAAATCAATTTAATATTGTGATGGTGCTACTCTGAGTTACTAACCTGGCAAGCTGAATTGTTGAAAAATTACCTTGACCACGTTAGGAATCGAACTTGCGACCTTTGGTTTGCTAGCTCTGACGCACACTGGTGAACTTTGCTCGCACACATTTTACTGGTGACAATTGTCAACTATCTTCCAAGTCTGCGGGAACTATATCGAGATATTTTGTTATTCGTGCTCAATTTTGCGACACGAATGACAGAATATCTCAAATTATCCCTCCAGGCTAGGAACATGTGTAGGCGACAATTGTCAGAGTGAACACATGTACGACGACTGAACGACGGAGGTCGTTTTCAGTGATTTTGCATGCCAACGAATTCCAGAAAATAATTTCTGCGGTTTTTGTGTTGGTTGGCCCTAATTTATATTACTCGCGTGCATGGGACAAGTCGACCACTTGTTTAATAATTACTGTAAAGTTTATTTAACCATTGGTGCTGTGTATTTGAAATATGATTGGTTCATTCGTAGTCACATGACTTTAAATAAATGCAATGTTTCCCGCTAGGGAAATAAGTGAAAAATTGTTGCCCGCATATTGTCATAACAAAGTTTTTTGAAATGAAATTGTCGTGTAACATGTGTTTCTGTTCCATATAACAAAACACTTAATTTTCGCTACACCTGGGGAAATAGTGAGTTTTGTTTTCCCTCGAGTCTCAATGTTTCTCAATGAGGTGATGAATGAAAACGGAGATGGTTATTTGAGAAAGGCGATCTGAAAGATCAGAAAATTTTAAATGTAAAATAATTTTAGTCGCGTCGATTGCAAATCAAACAATAGATAATATACCTTATTTATTTAATTATCATCTCATTACCTATTGTTTGGATTGCATTTGACGCCACCAAGATGCGACGTATAAACTAGATCCTGGACTTACGTATTGAATTTCTTTGAGGCCCTTTCAGACGTCGAACTTTTCAACTGCCGAATCTAATGCAGAGTTTAGCTCATCAACATTAGGTTCGTAAGTCTAAAACGGACATGAGACGACCTTTTTCTTTGTCTGTCACTTCGACAAAACTAACTGCCGTCATTTAAAAAAAAAATACAATTCTTTCGTAATAATCCGAGGTCGATTAAGAAATCAAATCAGTGGCCAAAAGGATGAAATTCTTGGCTTCATCGCAAAAAATCAACCATTTTCTGGAATAATATAGTGACACTTTTGATAAAAGAGCATGCACCATAGAAGATTTTAAAAAATGCTACATACTATTTTTCATATACATATATATATTTCACACAATTAACAAATAAAAAGTAAATACATCTTTTGCGTGCACACTGAATTAATAAAAATAATGAGGTTCTTCACTAAAATTTTATCAAATGTAACTATGTCTCTGACTGTTTACAGTCTGCGAAATTCTGTACAGATCCTCCTGATGTGGGGCTGCGATCTAAGCTATGCTTAAATAGAGCTGGGTTTTTTAAGACTCTAGCCTAGGCAAGCAAAGCATAGCCAGTTTTAATTAATTATTATAATCCGCAAAAATACTTGATTTACTAACTACTGACATCACCATGCAAGTGGCATTAAGTTGTTTGCACTTACGCTTAGCTGTATATATACGATTATATACAGTCGATTTCGCAAAACGTTGTCAAAATATTCTAAATTAAGATCCCGAATGGGTCTTTGAGCCTGTTTACAGTTGCAATTTTGCTGCGTTTTCTGGTGCGATTTCACTTGTTCGTAGCGAGAGAAGAATAGGTTAAATGACCGAACACGTGAGGATGATAAATTGTGCATAAATTTCCAAGAACGCGAACTGAATAATAAAACAGTCAATGCTACCTCCTCCTTCCTCTATCTACCTGTATACGTTCTTAACATTTTCACTCTCTTGCATCAGTCAAAAAGAGAAAATCGCGGCGGAAACAGCTTCCGTAAACCGACAATTAGATTTGTGCTGGTAAGTGCAAAATGTCCACTATTCCCTTATATATATAAGAGTGACCCAAGGCTCATTGTTGGGCTCAAGTTGGCCCTAATTAACAAAACTAGCTAAAGTTGAACTAACTATCTAAGACGCTTGTCACATGACAAGCCTTTTTCTTTTGTACTCTCCTCAAAGAGTTGAGAGCGAAAATGTATTTTCCCTTAATTTATTCCAATCGTGCCACCTTGTTGATATATTCAATCTTCAATTGCCTCTTTTGAGATAGCATCACTTGACCATGAAATCCTCACTTGTCGCACTGATTACACCTATGATGGAGGTCAAAACATTAAGGACGAGTATTGCAAGTAAATTTGAGCTTGCCACGACTCTGGAGACAAGCAATGGTTGGTTAACAGCCATCAGCCTGGCCAAAGCGCGTCAAATTGTCTCTTAATACAGCAGGCTCAATTTATCGGCAGATTTTCACTGAACTACAGTTTTTAGCTACAAGAGTAAATTCTGTTCAAGACAAGGGCTGACAATATGAATCTGAACAATAGGGAGAATTTCCCAAATTTGGACCAACATGAAAAGCATACAAAGACGAAATGTATCACTCTTCAAAATTCTGTTGAATGTAATTTTTAAAATGTAATTAGGCTCAAAGAGCTGTCGCTACAAAATAGTAATCCAGAATCGCTCATTGAAAAACTTATTCTTCTAATTCTTCAAGACTAAAGTGCCCAAGAATATTCATGAAACAAGGCATTGAGAAATTAATTTGATAACAATTATACTATGTAATGTTATGACCAGACGACAGTATCTCTGCCCATATATGTATGTACCTGGAGGATGTAAGACCAGCACTTGAAGAAGGTCAGACAATGACATGACACCAACAACCTGATCTTCTTTGTCGACCACGACAAGACGATGAACCTAAAATTCAAATCAGAACTGAATAAAAATTTCATTGAAAACCAAATAGATACAATCCACACGACATGAAAATATGCCGACTAACAAATTGTATTCAATGCCTTCAATTAAACACATTATTCGCTGCATTACTTTTTTTTCTTCAGTAAATTCACTTTCGAATACGCTAGGCCACTCAGTTAACCCGAATACCTCACTCAAAATTTTAATTAGTAGAAAATAGAAATTCCATGAGTAATAAACTATAGAGGCAGAGCATATGTCTCACTAGCAGCCTCTCGATGCATGTTCTCAACGTTTAAAAGACTAATAATTTATTCTTGTAACCCTATGTTGTAACCATAGATTTTTATGGTTGTAACTTACGCCTGCTTTGACAATTCTTTCGACCACGACGTGTAACGGCTCGTTCAGTCGACATCGGTGAACACCTTCGAATCCCTTGATATTTGAATTAAGGTAGAAAAAAAGTTAGTACTACAGCTCTTAGCAAATGTTATTTCAAAACAGTCCACATGCACACGAGTTACGAAACCCAAGACAAAACAAAACAAGGAAGGGTTTTTAAAATGAGACGATAAAATAGAAATCCAAGAATAGTGAAAGTTCAAGCATTAATGTTAGTTCATTTGACCGAAGCTGGATGTTTTGAAGTAAATTAATTGTTGGGACCGTTATAATCCTCTCGACTTTAATATCGATATACTGTACAATAAGTGGTTGGAAGTGTAACTACAGGGAAGCATACATGTATAATGCTGCTGCAGCGTGTATAAGGCTATTAATACGTTCACACGGGACTATACGAACCGTGCTAAAATACTCAGGTGTTCACCCGGTTCTATGGTTGGTGTGTGTATAAGGCAATACGTGTATAAGGCTATACGTTCACACGGGACTATGCGAACCGTTCTAGAATATTCGAGCGTTCACCCGGTTCCAATCGGTCCTATGTGTTCACACAAGGAAGCCGAATTTTGTTTCAATTTTCAACATAATCTCTTTTTAATAGGAAGTCATACAATGGAAGTATACATGCTATACTGTTTCCACACTATATCCATAGTGTGGAAATGGCAATTAATAGTATGAATATTATAAACTTCCATCAGGAACGTAGCTAGATCGCCTAATTTGTTATTTATTCATGCTTTTTACATACCGTAGAAACAACAGCGTACAACGCACCCCCCTAATTAAACTTCTAGCTACGGCCCTGACTTCCATACTATTTCCAACTAGCCATCCATGTCATTTCCATAATATGGATTTTGAAAAAATTTCCGTGATTACTTTTTTGATAAACCCTGTAGATGGTTTACAAAAGTAGCAAATAAGGAGTATAAATATTCCGGCCAATTCCAGCAAAAGATTCATTCTAAAAGGAGCAAATATACCAACCTCAGCCCTGTGTTTTAACGCTTCAATAACTGGGACGTCCAAGTTGTTGTAACTTTTCTCCGCAGCCAAATTCTGCATATAAATTAAGAAAACGATTACTTCCTTAGATATTATTATGAGTCTCAATATCACATAACTATGTTTTACATAATTATAGGAACGAAAACCCCACTTACTATAACATCAAATCGTGCGTATATATCCACGACGACGCCTAATAAAAAAGTATAAAAACCTGATAAAACACATGCACGCATGCCATACAATCTATGAATGTTCGGAGCAATTATAAAATACCTGCATGGCTTTTAACAGTGAGACTCTTAACAGTGAATTCCATATAGAACTACCTTACCATGTTATATGGTATACTTGATTCACAGAACAAAAATAAACATTATTTTTTTTAAGAAAAGGGCAGTCCTATACACTAAAATTGATCCTCTAACAAATCTTTAATATAATCTATTGGCGTGGGGCCAGTTGTATGAAAGCCGGATAGGCTTTCAATTGAAGAGGATTTCAATTTAGGAATACTAAGGTTTAATCAAAGTTTCAGCCAACAACGGGCGATTTTAGAGCGATTGAAAAATCCACTATCCGGTGGATAGGGCTATCCGGCTTTCATACAACCGGCCCCAGGTGTTTTATAATAATGGACCCTTTCGATGATTACGTCACAACATTATCGTTTTAAATTTAGAACCAGCTTAATTGAGATGGATTTCAAGTTTTACTCTTACAAGGTATGTGCAAAGATGCAAAACATCCTTCAACACATGCATGAAAAAGTGCATGAATTTCATTTTGTTAAACAAGTGTGAAAATAAGCCATAACACAAGAACGAGGCTGTGGCCTGCTTTTTCATGCATGTGTTGAAGAAAGATGTTTTGCATCTTTGCACCTGGCTCGTGAGGGTAAAACTTGAAATCCATCTCAGTTAAGGTGGTTCTAAATTTAAAACGATAATGTTGTGACGTAATCATCAAATGGGTTTATTGTACCCTACTTTGAAATGAGCATGCCTTCGGTTACCTGATGCCAAATCTAACCTCAAATCACGCTACCTAGAGTTGAAATTCTCTGGACCTGATTTATGTTTAATGAGCATGATGGGCATCGAAAATACAATACTAAAAAAAATGCAAATATTTTGCTAGCGAGCCATTTCTTTGCAAGTGGAAATCCAGCCTTACCATCTTTGTCCACAATGGGCAAGGCAGATACTTTATATTCAGCAAACATATTCAGTGCTGTAATGAGCGGGGTTTCTGGATTGATCTAAAAAACGTAAAAAAAAACTAACATGAAACTCCTTGTCACCGTAAAAATTTTCGTAGCCCGCTTCCCAAAAGTTTGTATGAAATATTTTTTTAATTAGAATTATTAACACATACCGTAGCGATCTTACACAATGTTCCAATACTAAGTTCTCCTAACGTCTTGTACATAAAATCCGGCATGACCAATTTGGAGAACTACAAACAATCAAGCATTTCATAGTGTTACGCTCTTGCGTGTGATACTCTCGGAGGGACTAGGGATAGGACTGGTGCAAAAATCACGAGATTCAGCCGCAAGGTATAAATTTTGGTCCGATTTCCAATGTATAAAATGCATTTTTAAGTTTGCAGGAGGGGCAGAACTTGCTTATATAAGCCATCCAAAACACGACGCAATTTTTAGACAAATCAGCTTCGGGGTTGCGTAGTTATAGCCTAGCTGGTTTTAACCTCTTTTTATTCAGCGAATCCCACATAACGATCTTACAACATCAACATTTCTTCTTCATTATGCAGAATGTGACGCAATCTCTTTTTTCTCTCTCAACTTAAAAATTTGTCAATTTCGACGTTGATTAGTCAAGGCGGGAGGAAGATATATATTGTGGTTGTAGGGCCATTTGTGTTGGATTCGCCCGAGAGAAAATAAAGACAGTTTGCCATTAAATTTACGTTAAATAATAAATACGTATACACACAAAACAACACAGCTAGGATAGTTAAGCCTCCAGCAAAAAACACAAATTAGCTAGTTAAATAAATTCTTGTAAAATTGTAAAGAATGCGCGTTAAAATTTTAGAACCATGCAATAACACAGAAAAAACTTATGTTATTGTTAAGACGTTTTTAATTTTTTGCAAAACACAGATCCCGAGATATATCGGCCACATTATTATCAGTCCAGGTTCTTTAATAAACTGGGTATAGGTCATAGAGGTGTATGACCCAAAAGTCTATTTCCAGAGCTACCCCCTTCCTTCGCCTATTTTGACCTGGTTAAGCCACTGCAGCAACTTGAGCAGGTGTGTTTTTCTTGTTTGAAAGAGATCAAATTGGACGATTGTAGAATGTACTCACATGTTCATGTAGATAATGCAGGATTCTTTTGTGTGTTATCACAAACAAGAAGTTTGAAGATGAAGGGTCTATTACTGGTAGGCGATGAATCTTGTGCTTTATTAGATATTCGCAGGCTTCGTATAAACTAGAAACATATGTATGCATAATTATAGCTATTTAAAGTTCTGTACAGTATTTAAAATTAGAACAATTTAAAATTTTCATAGGAAAAAATTTGACTAGTCTCGTTTGCAGACACCGAAAAAATTGATGTTTATGAAATGTCTAATGACCTCGTGTACATACCTAAGTCTCAAAACGCCTATTTCACAGGTGGTTATTAAAGATTACAGAATACGTATTTAAAAGGAAATTGAGAGCATGTGAACCAGTGAATTTTTCCAGTTAAAATTTCATAATTCATGCATGATTCGTTTTTACTGTGCGGAAGCTTTAAATCTTCTGTGCATGTAAGTCATATTTTGTATTACTGGACTAAACTAATCGTACTGTATACATGTATGCCATTATGCCACAACGGAAACTTAGGAAAAATTAAATACATTTTTCCTTAAAAAATATCTCATGAATACCTTTGGTAAGGTGAAATTTGGATCAAAGTAGAAGGCAATTTGTTCTTTGACAAATCTGGTAATTGAAAATATACATCGTGATAGGTCAGGATGAAAATATAGATATGTGACGACCACTGTACTTGACCGACAGATCAGTTGATTTAATGGATGTAAATTAGTGCTATAACTTGAAATCACCTCTCCAAGTTTCAATTCTGTGTTCTTCTACTTCTTCCATTTGTACCTTAAAAAATAAAATCAAACTTTTTATTGAAATGCTTGTCCCAATTTAGTTGCTAAAATAATGATTGACCAGTAGGGGCGTAGCGTCCAGGTTGGAGGGAGGGGTGTGTGCTTCATTCTATCACAGTAAATTCTAGATAGATCAACTTATTAGGGGGTTGATTTAAAATCGAAATTTTATATACTTTCCGTCCCGGCCAAATCTATTAGTACTGCAAAAATTGACGGAATTCCAAATTCTGAAATTTGGGGTAGGAATTACCCTTATCTTATCAATTAATATCATACATAGTAGGTAATTTATTAAAGTGCTGGGTAAAGTAGAAACGTCAGTATTTCGAGCTAAGGCTGGCGCAAATATGAAAATATATGCATGTGGCGGCTCTCTATTCTAGCAGTGTTTGTAGTATATCTTACTTACCAACGGTGATTTATAATATGAAACCAATATATTGATGAAATCTGAGATTGTTAACATTCCTAAATGCGGAAGAAATAAATTAGAAATTGCATGAAGAAATTCCTAAGCGAATATTGCGAGAAATACCAGACCTACCCACATAGTCTTGCTTAGTATTGTCCCATAATGGGGCTGACCTCACACCTGGAAAAAGAATATAAAAAACCTAAGCTTTGGTGAACGTGGCTACATAAGTAATTTCTCCACAGAGCCCTGATGGGGTGAAGTAGTATAGGAAACAGAATCAGGCCTGAGGTACAGTATGTACTGTCTACACATTCTTGCCACATTATCATGTATGATGTCATGCAATCAAGTGACCGTGTTGTATTTACCACATCAACAGCAGCGGCAACATTGCCAACAACAAAAACAACAGCAGAAAATAATATAATATGCATCTCGTATCTTCATTCAGCCCTTGTTGCTGCCACGCACCAGTATGGCAGCACACTATTCTTGACGTACTCGGCCCATTCTTACGCGCGACCTATTTGTATATTGTCAAGATCTCGATTTGTGTCGAAATCGCTATTTTCGATGCAGTTTGCCTTTCAAAATATATCAAAAACAACGCAAATCGAACTCGTTCATAAAAATATGAACACTAGTAAACTGTACTTCTTATTTATGAAATAAAAAAAAACTGGTTGATATGCACTTTAAGGGTGAATTTCCACTGGCAGAGAAACAGTCCTGCAAAATATTGGCATATTTGATTAGAATTTTACAGAATGACTTGACTGTCCGCTCGACTGTTCTCATTTCGAAAGAAAATCTGCAAATACTTCGCTAGCCAGCTATTATACAGCATTTCTGGAATAGTTCAACTTATATATACATTACCGTTAGCAACTAGCGCATAGAATGCCTTTTTACCTAAAAAGTGAAAAATAACCGAATAAATACTTACAACAAAAAATACAGTACATTTTACTGCGATTGAGCGACAGCATTTAATTTACTATCTATTCTATCTTCTCCGACCTCTCAAACCCAAAGCTCTCTGGTTAAATTCGACTAGAAACTGTTCACAATGTCTACTATATAGGTTAAATCTTGCAAATTCCTTCGCCGTAGCGATAATCTATTCACATTTTAGCACTTTTTGACTGGAAAAGTGGAAAAATTATTTTGAACAGGGAGCAAAGTTATAAACTTACAATAATCTTGTGTCAAAAAACAATCTTTGCACTTTTTGCACAATATCATAGCACGTCCGACATTTTAAGTAATTGGCAAATACAGCTCCTTCCGTGTCATCCGAGATAACTAAACAAAAAATAAGGGTTAGAATAAAGCAAGAATAGAAAAACGAAATGTGACGCATGAGGGGTTGTGTGTCTTTCAGAAACTTTTCAAATCCTTCTAAGTAGCCGATTGATTTCATATAAGATACATAACCATCTTAGATCCAGGGTCTTTTACCTATACTAAGCTACGGCGGAAGCTATATTACCTGGGTATACCAGGTCGACCAGATAAACGGTTCGGTCCGATCTAGCGAAACAACGAAGTCAGTCCCGTTGATGAGTATCCCCGTGATGTATATATAATATATATATATAATATATAATATAATATATAATATATATATATATATATATATAAGATATAATATAATATATATATATATACAGTAGGAGGCAAAAGTTTGAGTCCAGTCGTTGTAGCATTCCAGTATTAAATCCTGGCAGCGTATTCGAGATAAGACATGCGTGCTAGTTTCAGTACTGAAACTATATTAATTGCACACTGTTTGGTCCTAAGATGATCAAATTATAACAAAATAAAGTTCTCATTCCTTTACACTGCCCAAGATGGGTGGGAGAAAGGGCATAGTGATGGTGCACAAGGACAAATAGTTGCATTAAGTATTGAAGGATTCTTTCCTCGTAAGATCGCAGAAAAAGTGAAATAAAAGGTGGTATGCAACTAACCTTGGAGAGGTTCGAAGAAACTAAATCCTACTCAAGCAAACTTTTAGCTGCTTTGGTCATGCTCGGTTTGGCAATATTGAAAGATTTAATAGGATCCTAATTAAAGAAAAGTATCATCCAATTCTCAAGGACATGGAATTCATCTGGCACAAAGATGATCGCACGTCTAACTACATGATAATCACCCTAAGCACAAGCACATCTCTATGTGCCAGAAATCTTTTAGAAGCAAACTCATTCTGGTGATCTCGTTGTCATGGTTTCCACCTCATATTCCAGATCTAAAACCTATGGAGCACTGTAGAACCGTTTTAACCGGAAGAGGGCGAGGCACAGACCCGCCAGCCAGGCTGACTTGAGGCAAGTGGTCAACGAATGCGGCAAGGTTTGAACGTGTGACATTAAAAAACCTATGGAATCTATGCGAGCAAGAATAAAGATCATTTCAAGAGCAAAAAAAGGGAACTAAGCAATGACATGTAAAGCATGTTTGCACATTAAAATACGTAAAATGAATATCAAACATCTCATAGATGTTGTACAGCATGTATTTTCTGTTACTTATTACTTTTCTAGTTCACTTATCGGTAAAGTTTGTAGAATATTAATATAGCTGCTAAAAAATGAAAACAGTCACTGGACCTCAAACTTTAGTATAATTATAATATACTAATATATAAATAATATATAATATATATATATAAATAATATATATTATATAAACACAGGATGAGAAACACGGGTTATTCATTCGAATTTTATTTAGCTACTACAGAACGGGTTCGTATGACAAGCGTTAAGCTTGCCACACCTCATCAGGTAAATAAATTCTCGATAACGTTTTTTTTTGTAGCACGCAGATCGTTGTTACGGTGACATGTGCTACTACTGTTCAATTTTTGTACTGAGAAATTAAAAAATAATTTCATAAAACAAATATCAGCGGTAAAGAAATATTAATAAATAATATCTTAGTTTAGATTCAAAATCAACTTATGTTATGATACTCTTGATAATTACTGAAGTATAGCGCACTTTGTCATGTTATGGGCCTATAGCTTCAAAATGTGCTTCTATAATCATATTTATTTGATTCGGTCCTGAATGAAAATTTAGACCAAATCCACTATATTGTAGAGGAACTTATTCTTGCGACGCGAAAATTAAGTATTTTATTAATATTAATATTGATGAAAGTTATCCCGGCCTAGATATCAAGAAGAATTTTTAAACGTCGTACCTGACATGGCTCATCCAGGTAATATCATGAGGAATCTAAAAACATTCCGAAATTGTGTTAATTCGAAGTCACTAGTGATAAAGTGAGAAATAATAATGTTTGTATACCCGAGACCGATCGAATTCGGTCGGAGGGACCACAAAACATGTTTTCTGAGGTCTCGGTAATAAGTTTTTATTAATACCACTTGTCAAAGAAAAATTAAACAACAAGTAAACATAAAGACATAATTTCAAATGGATTAAAGTTGCTATTTCCCATGGAAGCGCGTTATCTCCCTCTGCGGAGGGTGGCGTGGTCCACTTTAAATTTTCGTCACTCTCTCTGAACCAATGAAACGATAGGAGGACCAAACTTTAAATTGACAAGTGATATAATAATACAAATAAGGCCACGAGAAACACGTGAAATCTAAGAGACAAATATGTATTATACGTAAAAAGCAAAAGACTCTAGCAGTGTTGAATTTCGACCCAGAGCTAATAACAAATACAGTATAGTAAAGTAGTACACATCTCCAATCAAATTTACTATCAAATCTGACTTCACTTACGTCTCCACATTGACAAAACGCTTTTCCCTTGTTCCATTTCCTCTGGCCTGCCATGCCATATGTGATAAATCAAATAGATCAGAATCATTCATACTGGGCAGGCCAGTCATCCGGAAGGGACTCACATCCTCAGGTCTTCTTTTGAAGGCATCGCGGGAGGAATTTCGTCCCGTTCTGCCTGATTGTTCCATTCCAAGACACGTTCATAGCTGGATTGCGTTTCTTCGGGCGGAAGCTTGAGTGTTCCATTGTCCACATTATCATGTATCTCTGGGTAAAGCTTCCTAAAAGGGAGGGTCACGTTGACCAAAATCCTTGTTTTCCAACTCACAGTACCAGGGGCCAGTATAAAAGACTAGTTAACTTTTAACTGTAGTTTAAGGTTAGAATTGGCCAATCAGAATCGTGTATTTCTGAGTTAACTAGGATTTAACTATGCAAAATGTAGTTAAAGAGTTTTATAAACTGGCCCTAGGTATATAAAAAGATCAAAAACTATGTCCTGTCAAATCACTTAATTCCTATCACATATGTACATATTTTAAATCCTTTTCACTGTTTTCTTTCCGATTTTTTAATGCTATTTCCTTTCTTTCCCCTCTCTCTTTACACAAGCTTTTCTCTGCTTTGGGTTTTTCTTTTGCTGACTTGAAAATATTTCTGAGACCAATGGTCATGGTCAGGTCCTGTGTTCTGCATAGATCCCTACCTTACTATTCAATACATTGGCCTCACGAATTAGCTCAGGAGAGCCTTGAAAAGCCCTGGTACACAGGACCAGAGGTGCAAAATACTACGGGAGGTGGGAATGTGACAATCCAATACTAAATTCTGCTGGGCATTGTGATTGGCAAATATTGAATGTTACATCATACCGTATTGATATTGAATAAGCATGAAATATTACTCTCACAAAAGAGGTAATTAATGAGACAATGAATCTCAATTACTAGCTTTGCGTAGGGTGTTAGTTCACAAATATATCTTAGCCAACCAAGGCTAATGTAATTTCCAACATACGTCAAGGCAGTATGCTAACCATAAACAATGAGTTCTTCTGACCGAAGTGGTGGCATGCAAAGAGTGAACTTTTTGTGCCTAATGACAAATTACTGTGTAGTCTTATGGTATGCACCAATGTAAGTTATATATAGTTTATATCCTGGCAACATAGTAGGGTATACCCATAGAAAGTGCCAACCTTGAATATTTGACTGACTCAACAAATATTTCTTTCTGGCATATAATCATATGAAACTTTTTAAAGACAGTGTGCAACTGTTGCAAACTTGCAATCATAAAGATTGAAATAATTTATCCCTGCATGGGCCTTACCTCATCATTATCATTTAGTGCATCCATTAGCCTCACATTTTAAAGACATTCAACTCCATCCCTGAAACAATAATAGTATAAATATATAACTTATTATACTCATTTTATACTTGTATTTCTTGGAGGAATATAATGTGAGGTTTTATTGTTAATCTAAATATGTGACCAAGCAGGTGCAAGATGGATTTCATTCTTTTTGCCTATGACAGACCTTTGAAAGATCTGTCCATGATATGATCAGTAAATCAATGAAATTTATAATTTGGCTTGATGTTGGTATAGCTGAGAAGGAAACATGGTTGAAAGTTTCCATGCACTGAGTGTCTCCCAAAGGCGACACCGCAACTAAGGACATATCCTATTGTTATAATTCCATTGCTTGAGTGCTATAATTTAGTATTGCTCAACCCACATGGACACCAGCTTCTTGAAATTTAAATGACTGACCATAAAAGTAAAATTATTACTCTATTGACAATAAACAGAATGTTTGTAACAGATGTCCTAAAATAGCAGGACTTTATTAAATTCACTTATTTGTGGTCATACATGGTTTAAGACAGTACTTTGAGAACAAGTAATTTCTATACAGTCTCGCATTTTTGGCTTGTGACACTCTGTATTTAATCATTATATAACTTGTAAATTATTTGTATATCTACTTAGGAGGGGACAGCTGATACTTAACAAGTAATTCCTAACAGGAACTAAACTAGATACATAGGTATATAAACAGGTAAATAAAGTTTTGAACGAGTCAAACATAATATACGGTATAAATAATAAGTTGATTCTATTTAAATAAAATTTAAAACATTAAAACATGCTATGGGTTAATTAGAATTCTACAAAGCAAAATACTCTAGACAAATATGTGTTGATGAATGAAAACTTATTGAATGAAAACAATGATGTACTATAATTGTGACCATACATCCATTGAATTGTTTTATACTCACACACTTATTGTTTGGAACTGCACCACAGGAAAATCCATTATTGTCAGACTGAGCTAGGATACATTTATACAAGGTAGGTAGGAGACAGACCAGGTGAAAGTCATGAAAGAATTACGTAATTCAGGCAATTTAAATCATGTCAAGCGTCACGTAGGATTTCATGTGGCTATAATTGGTTAAACGGCCAACCAAAATAAAACCGCGCCGTATATATATGTTGAAAACATATATATCTCTTATTTATCATTATTTCGTTTGTGCAATTGCTCACCAGATAGCGGGATTTCATTTAGACATCGATTCAATTTAATTGTTGTGGCAAGGATTATCACTACATACATGCATAATAATTAAACAATTTCTTAATTTACGTATAACCGTGCTTAGGAACACGTTCCAGAACAGTCGCTTTGTCTCAAAGTCCTTCTTGAATTCAACAAAAGAACTTCAATAATCAATGGCGTTGTTTGAAAAGGCCAAAGTCCGAAACCTTGACGCAACTGTTGTGTACTTGTGTTGTATTAAAAAATAGTTAGCACCTAATGAGACAGTTGAATCTGACGGTTCTGTCAACTTGCTTCGTTCGTGTTATAAAAATATTGAAGCAAATAAGTAGGTTAACGAAGAACATTTTAAATTCGCTGTAAATCAAACTGAAATCAATTGACTTCCCAGCAAACTAGCTATCACATACAAAACAGCTCTTTATAATCAAACGAAGCCACGAAGCGTACGTACACTTCTAATAAGCACATAATGGAACGTTTTGAGATGCACCGAAATTGTTTGCCAAAGTTTACAACAATAGCCTAAAGTTTGAACCTTCGTAGCTATAACTACTCACTTCGGCTTTAAATACATGTATCATTCGAATGCGATAAATTGTAGAATTATTATTAAAATCAATTATCAACAACCTGAAAGTTTGTGTGTTCTTCTTATGTAGATATGAATTTGATACTACAGAAAAGCTTGAATGTCTCGATTCAGATTAGTACTTCGTCGTTGCGGAATTTTAGCTTCCAGATGTGGAAATTATATTTAATATAAATAAAACTGAAATACAGGAAATAGTACTAAATTTAAAACTTCTTTGATCGCTACCATGCAATCGGTGTCTGAACTGACGCATCCCTCCGTTGACTAATCGGAACCCGAACTTTTCCGACGTCAAGAAACTTCAGTTACGTATTGCACAATATTGCCCAAAAGTCGGAACGGCATAAGGGGGAACGGCAAAAACTTGGTAAAAGAGATTCGGCTCGTATACACTTGCGATTTTAGCTGCGATTTTCTTCTTTTAAAATTTAATAGATGTGGACGAGTAATTAGTTACGAATGCTCTGATGTATAGAAGCTCTTATTTGAACATCTGTAACTAATGCACTCGTTTACATCTATCAAAAGAAGAATATCCAAATAAAATCGCAGCGAACGTTGCAAGTGTAAACTTTCGTTCTTTCAAATGAGGTAAACTAAATTTTCATTACCAACACCCTTCAGTAAAAAACGAAAAAGAAGTTTAATTCCCCGATCCCTCGCCGCCTCTAGCTTCGTAACCAGAGCCCCTAGAAGAATCGCGGGCTCTGGTTCCAAGATTGCCCGTTGCATTCCCATCAACCTCGCACACAGGTTTTTTATCATAGCTATCCAGGGTAACTACCGAACTGTGTATACAGTATATATCAGCTGGTTAACTGCCCCACATTGATTTTGTAGACACAAAGATTATTTTGCAGCCTTTGCTGCATGCAGGCTTCAGCCAGACCTTTAATTTTTAATAAAATTTTTCGAAAAAAAATTCTTGGAGATACTTTCCTGAAAAATTTTCGTGTAAAATCTTTAAGAAATTTATTGTTTTCTTATTTTCTTTATTCTAAGGTCCCAGTTTGAAGAACGCATGTGTGTGATTTAATTGTAATCAGATTTGATATAACGGGATATAGCTCGCTCGGACGTTACCCGATTTTTGGTTGTTCAACTTGCTTTGTCATGCACGCTGTTTTGCGCAGGGAAAATATGTCATGTAGTTTTGCAGTTTCTTCCCCTAGCAGCATATAATTATATATATAAAAGTCTGCCACATACTGCTTTACTCATAAGGCACTATCTTGCATGAATAGCATCATAGCTTTGGGGAACGAAATTAAACGAGGTTATACTCAGGGAAATCAAAGAGAAGAAAAACCTAGGTTATAGGAATCTTTAGAGAATTTTAGTCGACAATGATTGTAAATGATAGACATAACAATGGTTAAATAAAACAAATGGCAATATGGTTAACCAAATTTGGCCTGCTCCAAAAATGGGCTAAGAAATGTATCTTATTTCCCAATCTTGCCGGAAATTCCGAAAAATATGAATATGCATGAGTATACGGCATACTTCGCAAATAGAACCTGTTGAAAACCTTATACTGAGCAGGGGGAAACATCAGTGTGTCCAAAAAACAGAATGCATAAGAATAAATAAACGGGCATATAATATGCCGAACAAGCTGACGAACACTATAATGCATGCATGAATAAATCCGCGTGCACATCACATCGACCTTTTCTCACATAACCGGTTATTTTGCCGAGGTTAATTTCTTTGTGTGTTCAAAGCCATATTTCAAGCACATGAATAAACATTACATTCTAAAAACTAAGAATAATAACGGTCAGAAAGTTCGCGAAAAGTTGCATCCCACAAGAACTTGGGCAAAACTCCAGAGTTCACTGCAGTGAACAATGCATGGCGCATACACAGAAGTTTTTTCGTGGTGTACCACCGACCACGGATGTGGCAGAGGATCGAGACAAAGAGTCACAACTTCGTCAGGTGACCGAGTGGGATTGTGTACAGCATACAGAAAATTACTTGGAAGTATATATTGAACCCTCCAGTGCAGAACGCAGCGTTTCCATTGTCGGAATTGCAATTCCATGAATTGTTCCATGAATTACGTCGAAATTTTTTTGGAGGTCAAGGGTCGTCGAGATTCGTGTGACAAAAACCTTTACGTGTCATTGATGAACTTCGCACACACAAAGTTCATTATTGTGTTGTTCACCAGTATCTTGGTAAGTTTTACAATTACATGCAGAAACCGTGTAATTCATATATGATAATAACTATATATAACTATAGCCGTTGTAACGTCACTTGATAAATATCGACCAGAACGTTGTTAGGATCTTTGATCGTTACTCATAGTTCATCGTTGACTGTCCTGACTGTTAAGTCGAGGAAATTCGCTATTGGCAGTATTGCTTCGATATAAGAAATTTTTAATGCGAAAGTATGGAGCTGAATGCATTTTTTGGTATTGTTTATGCCACTATTAGTATATTAGTCTGGTTTATTTCAATAAACAGATGGAGAGATTTTAAGCATGAACGACGACGGAAATTCGTTCGATCATGTCCGCTACAATACATCAGTGTCAGTGAGTCACTATCGGCCGCGGTGGGATTACACCGCGAGCTTATGCTTTTAGCTTTGAACTTTATCTAGCTTTGTTTTGTGCACAGATTCGGAAGGGCTTTGACCAGAATCAGAGAGGTGGAAATGAGTATCTAGGCAAATCATCGCACTGATACAGGGCAAATGTCAGCAAATTAGACGGCTAGCCCTGTCTCTGTATTTAAAAAGCTCACTTGTGACATTTAAATCAATGGGACTGTTCTTTCTTAATCGAAGAAAAGGTTTAACGTAAAACACCTAAAATCAAGCTTTATTTCAGTAGAAATATCATTATGGAAGGAGTTTCAGTGTTAGTGAGCTTTCATTGAGACTACATGCAGGTCAGTGGTAGTGTAAACACAGCTAGTCAGCTACTGATGTAATGTAATTACAATGAATAATTCAGTAAAATTTCTAGGGTTTCTCAAGAAAAGGAAGTCGCCACTTTAACAAGCGTAATGCATTAAATAGAGTCGTATGATTATAGCTTAGCTTCATAGCTTAAACACATATTATTTATTCAGGTCTCAGACATTAGAAATGTTGACTAGCTAGTATCTGTACAATCCAAAGTACTAAAACCTATTATATAGTAATATGTCCGGTCTAATTAGTCTCGATTGCTGGTTGCATAGAAAGTTACTCCAAATGTTGCAGCATCGTAGGTGTGAATATTCGAGCGGAATTAATGCCCTCGCACATTGAAGTTTTATTTAATACTTTAAATTGAAGGAATATGGCTTCAGGAAGATGGGAAACAAAATTCAACAATTTGTTCACAGAACTGGAACATTCATGGAATTTAGAAGTAGCTAACGATCCTGACAGAAAAACTGGGTGGTCAAGACTGCTCTACAAAGGACAGGCAACCTTCGAATGCAGCAACGGCAAATGCGAAAATAAATGGAATTGTGTTAATAGTGGTCTTGTATTTTATTATCGATTATCTGGTTTTGGCATTGAGCGACATGGGGAGGTGAAGTTATTCATAGGAGGGCAAAAGTGCATGCTATGTAGCAATGATGTATTTGAGTATCCTGAATGGCAGGATTCAGAGATAGAGTTTGCAATTGCAAAAGTATTGAATGAAATAAAACAGAAGGTTTATGATATAAGCAGCAGTAATCTCAGAAATATAGAAGAAGACACCGAAAAACAAGCATTTTTAACTGGCTTCCATCAAAAGTTTTTTGCACATCTGTGTCAGTTGTGTTCCCTGGGAATCTGCCAGAATATTGAAAGCGGTAAGAATCACTATGTAGTTCGAGCAAAACCGTGCAATGTAACCGACGTGCCGGCCATATTAACACGGCCTTGGGTTACGCTATTTTAACATGAACAGCAGACAATAAGAAAATTCAAAACCAACGTTCTTATTACCGATTTTCTGTCCAATTTTCAAGGTTATGTCAAGTCTTAATGTAATGTAATGTTAATTTCCTTCTGAAAACGCTCGAAAACGTTACCGCGTGTGCCTTATAATCAACTACTTGTAGAAAATAATTCTTCATTTAACCGTTGGTATTGCAGGTCCAAGTCAATGTTATCCTCTGGAGCGACCTCGTGGTTTCGCACTTATAATCAACGTTAAATCATTCTCTGGTACAACTGAGAATGGGGTTGCTTTACAAGAACGAAAAGGTTCTGACATTGATGCAAAGAGATTGAAAGAACTTTGGGAAAAACTTGGTTTCATCGTGGAATATGATGCCATCAGTCGGAAGGCCCATGAGATTAGTACAATCCTCCAGGACATGGTAAAAAATATTGATAGGCAAGAAAATTCAAAATGTTTTGTGTGTTGCATCATGACACATGGTGATATGGGTAGGATATACGGTTCAGATTCTAAGCATCTTGATATAAAGGATATTATTGACATGTTTAAAGAGGTCAAGTGCAAAGCCTTAGCTGGAAAGCCAAAGATCTTTTTCATCCAAGCTTGTAGAGGTAGTAGAGTGCTTTCAAATCGTTTTCTTCCTGAAACTACAGCAAGCAAGAAACCCTCAATTAATGATGACACTACATTTGGATCAGATCTGAGTGATACTGCAACATCTACTGCAAGTAGAGGTTGCGAAATCATGGGATCACGTTCTACCACAATACCCAAAAAAGTACAATCACTGGCTATCGATGATGGCAATTACAAAGCAATCGATGAAGGTGATTCACCTCTCCATTATATTGATTATGAGGATGATCAATTTCGCAAATTTGCGGATCCGAACGAGCCTCATTTTCTGCTTGGATATTCAACAGCTCAAGGTAAATAAAACGATTTATTTAATATTTTACATCAATATATATTTAACACATTTATGTATGCAGGGGCACCAAAAGCAGCTTATAGGGCGGCGGGGGCAGTAGGCAGAGTTGTAGAAATGCGCACATTTATTTTAGCTGGGTCATTCATGGTAGAGATAGGAACCAAAGATAAAAATCCCTAATACATTTACCAATAAAAATGTATTTTAATAGAACGGCATTTCGATGTCATCTTTGAGTTTGATTAAAATTCGTTACTTAATTAATATATAATGGGTTCATGACGCTAGCATATAAGCACATTGACAGAGTAAGTAAAAGATAGTGAGCTATAGAACTATAGGTGGCGTATAGTAATTCAATATGGCGTTTTCTCCCGAAATTTAACAACTGCGCGTGCTCGGCAAGGGCCTGAAATGTTCAAAATGGCTTGGATTTCTTGGTAAACGTCGACAGTCGTAGTATAATATTCTAAGACATATAACTGATATTCTCTTAGTCTCGTACGTTGAGCAGAATATCATAAGGACAGACATTAAAATAGTTGTCATATATAAGTGTGACTATATGTGAGTCTTTAATACCTGCATAGATTAGCAGCACGAATTCAGATAGCTGCAATACCTATAGATGAATATTCCTATCTATCTTACAGCTTATCATTAAAATTCTCTTCAGGCCACACGAGGTCAATCGTCAGCAAACCATGCATGCAAAATTAACTAAGTTATTTTCCATGCATCGTAGGACACGTAAGTTTCCGAAGTACTCACGAGGGAACTTGGTACATCAGTGCGTTGGTTGAAGTATTCAGTAAATACCACCAGTTCGAAGATGTCTTATCGATGATGAGCGAAGTTACCAATATTGTGTCAAAGAAATACACCGAATGTTATCAAAAGCAATGTCCTGCACCTATATCTACACTCGTTAAGAAAGTTTACCTTTAAGGGCTATTCACATATAAGCCTCGTTACCCGAGATTTTCTCCCATGATTTTAAAGTATTAAAAAATGTCTTTTTGAAACCATGCAAACACATGATATCGTTAGGAAGATTCCACGATTACCTCGAAGACCATTTTAAGCTTCGTTATAATTCCCGCTAATAGGGCTAATGTAAAAGCTGAGGAAACAATGAATTTCCAGTGAGTTGAGTATGGGACTTATTGCAAATTATATGTATTATATATATATATATATATATATATATATATAATATATATATATATTATATTATTATATATTATAGTATTGTATGTATTAAATGTTTTGTTTAAATGTCTACTACTTTCATATTGTAAATATCAAATAATTATGCAAAGCCCGGTTGATCTGGGCTGAATATTGTGTAATATTGCTGTTCTTCTCTAGCACTATCGACATTATTTGCAAGTTTTTGCAGCCGTTAAATGTTCTCAAATATATATTGTGAATATTCATATATTCCGTTCTTCCGACGGATTTCTTTTGTCATGCAGTGCAATAGCTAACAATATAAATCCGTCGGGCAGAACTAAATAATAGGAATATAATACCCCCAATCATCGTTCTACAGGGTGTCCCAAAAAAAACGAAAACTATTGAAATCGCTCATTGTTAAAATTTGAATGCCGTGTTCACGAATTTCAGCCCGTGGGGATTTAATGCAACTTATAAAATGCTAAATGCTTTGTATTGCTAGGGAAAGGGGACATGTTGAAGGTCATGGTGCTTGAGATGCACATTTAAATATTGTTATCCATATTTGTAAATTGTAAATATTGTTATTAAATATCATTTTCGCGTACGAGCAAATTTTACTGCATCATATGCATGCATAAAAATGCTTATGGCAAACATTTATTCACCTGTGGGTTCCAACAGAGTGCTTAGGCATTCAAACTCTAACAATTGCATTGTTATGCGTGATTTCAATAGTTTTTTTGGGACACCCTGTAGTTACGCCCCTTCCCCAACATTCCTCCATCGTGCATTATACACCATAAAGGCACGCGACTCTTAATTCTTCCGTCAAGTAAAACAACGTCCTGGGTATATAAATGTCCCGATGGAAAAACCGCAGGTCCCGTCCCGGCTCTCGTATAAACAGAAGAACTTTTTGCAGCAATTACAGTTTACACGGAATTAGTCTAAAATTAATTATTCTTAAAACTATTGTGAAAACAGACAGAATTACATCGATAAAACTATTGCAATAAGTGTATGTAATACATTATATAAAAATATCATAGAAAGTTAAAATAGCAAAGTTAATTAAAAAGATCCACCTCATACGCTGTCTATAAATCTAGATAATTTGATAGAAAAAAGGCTAAAAACTAAGGTTCTCTTACACGGTGGAATTTTTCAGGCAACTTGCGATACCATTTGACTTTTTAGAGATGTCAATTTGGCAATTACGACTTGTGTTTATATCCACTCCATGCACGTTTCTTGCATGCACTTACATTTTGCAAACTCGTCACTAATTTACATCCCTTACAAGCAGAATTGCTTTGCAAGTGACAAGAAAAATTGCACCGTGTAACATGGCTTTCATTAAATATGTCCTGAGTATCAAAAATCAGTATTGTACATCATTAATACCAATTACAGTGACCGCGGGAGATCTTCAGTGGGTGGGCTGGGTGGTGGTGGAGCTAATATTCATATATACACGTTCATCATGATTAAAATCTTTTAAATTTTTTTTTGTTTTCACGCAATAGCAGCGAGAGATGTGCCACACTGGAGGGGGTATCATCCCAATTTCCAATTTGCAAATGAATCGTCACTTGCGGTTGGAATTCTGTCGACATTTTAAAACATTGCCATTGGCCCGATTTATAATAGAGATGGATCATCCGTCTAAGTATAAACACAAGACGAACTATCTAGAGAAGTATGTCATATTGGATTTTTTTGGCGAAATCCGCTGAATGCGAGTAACGAAGTACCGGTTTTTCCGTAGTTCGTTCACATGCCGTATTTATACTAACAGACGGATGATTAGTCCAGACGAACTACGCGTGCAAGTTCGAATTCGTCTAAATAGACGAGCTACGGAGATAATTCGTCTTGACGGATGATCCGTCTGTTTGCCAGCGTTTATACACAGACGAACTAGAAGACGAACTATCTTTAGCTTGCCCAAGTTCGTCCAGACGGATGATCCGTCTCTAGTATAAATCGGGTCATTGGTTAAGTAAGTCAAATGCAAGTTCCTCTCGCTCACTTCTTTCCAGTCCAAAGAAACTCTTTCCGATTAAAATATTTCAAGTAAACTGTAATGTATGGCAGAAAATCGTCAATCTCTTGTCATTTCCGTGTTTTAAGTAGCGCTCGTATCGCCGGTATGTTTACGCTTTTCGCCTGACAAGTCCATTATGGCAATTCTGAATCCTAATTTAAATGTAGGATTCTTTAAAATATATTGATGACAGCGCTCTTTCTAAAATATTTGGGGTCGTTGGCCCCTTATTTGAAATATTGAGGGGGGGGGCTTTCTTTGCCCTTGTTTTTACGGTCTGCTAAAGTAGATCCCTCACTTAACGATCTTACGCAGCCACTGAATTTTAATAAGTACATTCTTCATGTCAGCTATTCACTCCGATCCAGAGTTACTTCTTCTAA
Source organism: Dendronephthya gigantea (assembly GCF_004324835.1). Lineage (NCBI taxonomy): Eukaryota > Metazoa > Cnidaria > Anthozoa > Malacalcyonacea > Nephtheidae > Dendronephthya > Dendronephthya gigantea. Next base: position 295,258 of record NW_021163211.1, on the reverse strand, counting down.
CTTGCAAATCTTTCGGCACTATCAAATTAAATATTTAATAATATTATGAGCTACATGACTAAGAAGGTCGCCTTCAACCTCTTACCCAGGATTTGCCCTCTTGGGTCGCCTTATAGCCATGCATTATATATAATTATGGGTAACATTATTAATTTTTTGTTAGCTGTTATTTATGTTTATTGCTAAGGTTTGTTAAATAAAAAATGCCAAAAACACTTACGGACTATTTTGGATGGGCTGCGATGTAGTTTTTGGTAGTGGGCCGGTTCCTTATAAATCTCTATAAAATGTACAGAAATGTGTGAAAAAAATCACCTAAATGGCGTAGTATTTCATGATTTATTTTTCTCGCGTTCTTGTAAACTGTAACAAAAGCGTGTGTAAAATCCCGTGTTTACTCTTTCCGCATGTGTTGTTAATATTAATATGCGTAATTTAGCTACCCGTAAAGGAGCACTGCATGAGCTCTATGCCTCTATGGGTTTTATCTGTGTTTGACGAAAGATTACAAATAAAAACAAAATAAAACAAATGCCTTAAGATATTGTGTGATATAGACTTTCCATAAAATCTAAAAAACCCCAGTTGCTAACCCTAGTAAACTAACGAATTGCTTACGAAGCGAGTGGAAGTTTGAAGGTTCACCGGAGAACAATCGCTGTACAAGCAATTCGTTGGTGTATAATTAAAGCAACTAGTGTCTTTTAGATTTCATGGAAAACCCGTACACAATATTAACGACCATTGCAAATTTGGAATTTGGCAGCATGCATGAAAATCTGACGTATAGGAAAAAAATTGTATTTTCAAAGTATATTATATAGACATACTGAACAATTTCCTAAATTATTAATTAAACTGAGAATGCATTAAGTTTGAATGCTACAAATTAAATGCCAATCAAAGTTTCCATCTATCAAATCAGTAGGCATTTCCACTGACCACATTGCAAACGATTCTATATTCTTATCATTCAGCTAATCCGGATTGCTTTAATAAAGGAGAGATTCAGCAGCATTCAGCTACATTTTAGGAGAAGTTGGATATTGTGAAACGAAAGCTGTGGTTACTGAAACATACCTTGATGAAAAGTCAGATCCATGAAATCAGACTTCAGATGTCTAAACGTTGGTCTGTGATCTTTCTTTTTCATTGTGGACTGGATAATTTTTCGAATTGAATCAGGGATTTTTGGATGAAGTTCAAGTTTATTACCGTTAAGAACCTACAAAAAGAAAGCATGTGTGTATTTAGGAAATGTTTCGCTTGTACGCTTCGTCGAAGAGGTCTTATACTTTTGCACGCAGATGGGGTTCATAATTATATGTAAATTAATTATTTTATTAAATTTCTGAAGAAATAAATAATTATGTAACTTTAAAATTTCCACGAATTGCCAAAATATCTTCTAAAGGCTACACCGTCACGCGAAACATTGACATTTAACATTTCGTTTCTTAATATTCTTGTATGTTTGCATGGTGAGGCATCACTAATTAAATTAGCTTGTAGGTACACCACGTAAGTAGCAAAGTTTTCGGTTCGTTAATCCGTTAACTCTTTTCGTTCGGTTAGGCCTGCATGGGTTAAATACTTACGTGGTGTACCTACATGCTACAAGCTAATATACTGATTTCGTTTCTTGTTACCTATAATGTGGCTTGATATAAGAGATACCCTGGCAAATTATCTTTTTGTTAAGCCAAATTTATGTAACTTTTTGATCTTTTTACCTTCGACATTGGAAATGAAAAGTTTTGCGCTATAGGTTGCCTCAGTTTTTTTGACAGAATAACCTGATGTTATATCTATCTTACTTAGTTATATCTATTTTATAATATGACATAAAAAATCTAGAGATGTTTATATACCAGATGTAGATTATCGTCGTATATATTAATCTATACTGACTTACATATTTCCGAACTTCCTCGTCACGATGTAAAGACATTCCGCTTGGCATATTGACGTATGGTCTCGAACCAAAGGTGAAAATCTCAAACAATAACACACCAAACGACCACAATCAGACGCAGGACTAAATTCACCGTCCCGAAGTGCTTCGACAGCACTCCAACGCACAGCAAATTCATTTTCTGGATATTCATTTACGGACGAACTCACAGCACAGGACTCCAAACGAGAATAGGAAAGGATAGCGAGGTGAAAATCACCAAGTTTGACGAGCATGTTCCCCTGTGGATCATTATTGAATACAAAACAGCTCCTGGCACACAGGTCACGATGGATTATGCAGTTGTCACCGAGAAAAATCATAGCTTCGCAAACACCTTGAGAAATGCGAATGAGCTCATCAACAAGGGGGGGATTGGTCAAATCGTGAAGGTATGTCCACAGGTCGCCTTTCGGTGTTCTCTCTATTATCATGTGAATAGGAGCCTCGATGCTAGAGCCAAGTAGGCGGACTATGTTTTCGCATGGTTTTTGTACAGCATTCAAAATCTTGAGGATTTCAATTTCTTCCTGAAGAGGGGGCGACACCAGATTCTATTTCAAGTAATTCTTTTCTTGAATGCAGGTGCAATTTCAACAGGCATTTTCGGCCACTCATCGATGCATCGTAAGTATTGACGCGGTAAGCCGAGAGCTGAATCTGTGATTCGTGAAAAATCTCCAATACTAAATCTCTATATGTTGAAGATAACTGAATAAGGGATAAGTCCTCAATGCACCTATCCACAAGAAACTCCTTGATACTCTGTGGTGTCGAGATAAAAACCGCTCTCTCGCACAGTTGCTCAGAAAGTTTCACCGTTAGTTGACGCAGGGGCGATGTCGTTGATTTATCTTCTTCCCAGTTCCTAAAAACTCCACGGCAGCCTTGTTCCCCGGTTAAGACTTGTTGAACTATTGCTGCAAAATAGAAAAACCCGAGAAATATAATAAGAATAAATCATTATGCCAGATTATCGTTGTATAGGTTCCAGGCAGGAACGAAACTTGGGCAATAATTGGGGAGGTAGGTGGTAGTGAATATTCATATTTTCTGTCCTGCCCAACGGATATGATTCTCTCTGTCGGCTAGAATAAATAAATGAATATTCACTTCCCAATAATTATTATCGTATATATTTTCGCCCATGTTTCCAGGTGAAAATGTGTGTAAAGCTGAAAGATTAAACTTTTCGCTGCAATACCAGAGCTGGTTGCATAAACGATTTTATTGGATTGTGCGCGAACCCAAAGTACAGCGGAAGTGCGAAACCCTTTTCGACAAAGGTTTCCAGATCAAAATCCACCTGCACCAAGCACAATTTAAAAGTATTTAAACGCAGGTACAATTTTAAGCCTTAATAAAGGACATTCTGGCAGACGAAGAAGTATTCGAATAACGGTGCACAACATTGACGCTGTCAGAAAACTACTTCAGCAAAATCCTCACGTATAAGTGCTCGTCGCAACCCCATTGCGATTTCCAGAGCAAGCTATAACCGGATAACAAGCACTGAAATTAAATGGCACCGATACCGAATACATGTGTGGCATGAGCTGTTGGCAGGTGACTTCGCACGTTGATTGCACTTCTCCAGATTGTTTAACCAGTGGCGTAACGGACGTAAGGTAGGGTTACGACAAGAACTAAGGGCCCCCGACCGTTGGGGGCTCCAGAAGGCCCCCATTGATTGCAGTCTATCGCCACGATTCTTAAAAAAAACGGCGTGTCAGTGTATCGCATAAAAAAGTCAGGTTAAAAACAAATTTTTATGCCAAAGATAGGCCTAGGGTATGAGGTTGATTGCAAAAGAAAATGCAGCATTAATGATGATAGATTAAATAATAGAGTATCCATTGACCATGGCAGAATTTTCTATTCTATTAACTATGTTCTATTACTTATATAACTAATGAAGTAATACACTAATGTAAATTTACAAGCTTTATAGCTCTCAAATTATTTTTCAAGTGAAAACATGACAAACAGCTAGGGCCCCCACACAAAATATACCTAAGGGCCATCTTCGTCCGTTACGCCACTGGGTTTAACGAACACTGTCGCCGGAAGAATTTTCTACGTAGTTTGATGATTGGAGATAAAGCATCATTTTACCATGAAAGGCGAAGTGAATACACAAATGAAGTGTCTAAAACTCCATCACTCTATACTAGAGCGATCTTTATTGGCTATTGCAGCCCGCAAAGGGTGCAATTAGTGCTTAATCGCATTACTCTTAGCTTAGGAAGTTGCAGTATTTGCCATCGATTGCAGATGTATAATTAAGAGCCTTATTTTAATAATATTTAAGAAATAGAAAACATTTCCCGTGTTTCTAAAGAAAAGGGAGAATTTCGTTTTAAACTAATCAGCATATTTGTCAATTATGCTGATTAGACATTCTGATTTAGCCAATCAGAATGCTTAATCAGCATAATTTAGCCAATCAGATTGCCTAAATTTTTAATACCTTTTTACGTATCTTTACGTACTCTTATGTACCTTTTTACCGGAAGTAGTCAAAATTTATGCATTCTGATTGGGTTACTAAAAATGCAAACAAACCTGTTGATTGATCTAAAACGAAATTACCCCTTGTTACGCATGGGAGTTTGGGAGAACGAGAAATAATCAGTGTAATCACCTCGCCTTCGACGACTAATTGTTAAAAAGAAACACGCTTCTCGATCAATCAGCACGCGCGTACTATAAATGTTATATTATAAATATTATTGTTTGAAAATAAATGTATTCGTAAGCCGAACAAGATAATAAATTTTAGTGAACCTAGCTTAGTTTAGTATAATACGCCATAGCTAAATTATCGACGTTACCTTTGTTGTTTGATGTTCTAATCAATCTAAGCATCACCCGATAAACCAACAACTCAAACTGCCAACCAGGTCTTTGATTTCTAAAGAAATTCTTGATTTTCGAGGTACTGAAGCGCCCGCGATAGTCTGCAACTAACATCTGTATTAGAATCACAGGTCTTGGGTTGTCTTGGAAATGATAATGCTGGAAATGATAATACTTATAACACCTTATCAAATATTTGGCAATTCTGCCTACTTTTAGAATGATAAACTGTGTTTTTTAAAGTAAATGTAGTTTATTCACACAGAAATAGAGGTTACGTAATGAGCAGGTGAATTAACCAATCAAAATTGAGAATACGATAAAGTGAATGATAATAGCAATTGAACCATACCTTGGGTAAATCTTGCAAAAATACAAGGCACACATGAATATTCAACCAACTGTCTGCATCACTAAGCTCTTCACCAAGCTTCTTTACTTCATCCTTGTCTAACTTGTCTTTCAGAAGGTTTTCACACTTTTTGATGTTGTGCTTGAGGAATTCCGCTACATCCCGTTTAGAAGATGACTGAAGAATTTTTTTGATACTTTCTTTGGCAAGACAAATACCATACCGGTAAAGACTTTGTTCATTCTTTTCCTTTTGCTTCATGAGTGTGCTTAATCTTTGGTCAAATTGTTTCATTTTTTGTTGTAGTTCGGCAAATTCCTTTTGGCCAAACTTCAAAAGGACTAACGTAATTAGCCAGGCATACGTCGTCATCCTGTGGCACTTGGCTTTATATCGATCCACATCTATGAAGTGAAAAAACGTTGAGCGAAGAACTTCTTCCGCCTCCAATACGTTTTTACAACGATCCACCGATAAATCTGAAATATTTAAAAATATTTCATTTAGCAGAACATCAAGCGCTCTTTTCACTACGCGAGAGCTGTCACAGCAAGCAAGCATTGCCAACTGGTCAAGTTGTCCATCCAATATTGGAGATTTAGGATCAGAATTATTTAAAAGATGGGTGATGATAAAGATTTCTTCTGCTGTTCTATCTTCGTCTTTAGTACTTGCAAATTTATCAATGAACTCTTTTGTTTTGCTTTTAAATTCATTTATTTTCTCTCCGAGTTCTAAAAAGAAATCATGATTGTTCACAGATGGTTCAAAAAATATGCTTAAAAACGATAGTGCTAATACAATATTTGAAGGAGCTAGGCAAATATTTCGTCCTTCAAAATTATTTTCAACGGGACTGACTGACAATCGGACGTTAATTACTCCGGTGTTAGCCACGAAGTTGAAAATTCGCCTTGGTTTTGTTTTGTTGTTGTTTTTTTATTTTTTTTTCGTCGTCGCAATTGTGTTTTGGCGCAAAATATACTAATATTTGAAATGTGTATGTGACCGTATTTATCTAAGAGTTGTGGTGCACAGCTTTGGCTAATTTTCCGATGCGCGATTTGATTTCGCTCGCATGATACGTCAATTCCTCCAAGAAGAACAAATAAACCGTTCTTTTGACGCTGTTCGATTAAGTTTAGATTTAATTTGGGTCAGAATATATTTAATACATGTAGATTCTGATCCTTTTTTAATAATATCGCTGCTATTTCGTCGTTTAACAAGATGTGGCCGTGTATGGGCGCGTTGACACTTCGCAGTTTGCACAGGATTGAAGATTTAATATAAGCGCGAATACCAAAGTGTAAGACATAGTGAACGTATCATGCGGTTTATTACTCCGGCGTCAGCGACGGAGTTGAAAATTCGCCCCGGTTTTGTTTTTTTTTTTTTTTTTTTTTTTTTATTTTTCGTCGTCGCAAGTGTGTAAAGGCGCGAAATATTACTTGTATTTAAAACGTGTATGTGACCGTATTTATCTACGTCCCAGTCTTATCTCCCAAGAGTTGTGGTGCACAGCTTTGGCTAATTTTCCAATGCGCGATTCGATTTCGCTCGCATGATACGGCAATTTCTCCAAGAGGAACAAATACACCGTTCTTTTCATGCTGTTCGATTAAGTTTAGATAGAATTGGGGTAAGAATATATTTAATACATGTAGATTCCGGTCCTATTTTAATAATATCGCTGCTATTTCGCCGTTTAACAAGATGATGTGGTCGTGTATGGGCGCGTTGACACGTCGCGTTGTTTGCACAGGATCGGAGATTTAATATAACTATATAAGCGCAAATTCCAAAGGCAAACTGTAAGACGAAGCGAATGTATCATGCGGTTTATTTACATTTTTGAACAATTGAACTTCTATACTGCGATGTGCTTCTGAATTTCGCGATGGAACATTTAGGTTCGCAAGGCATCTAAATGCGAATATGTATGCGAAACAATACGCGAACTGTATTGTTTATGTTCAGAAGCTCTATATTGAAGACTGGCACGTGCGCCGGAGTTAACGCCAGAACGGCGTCTTGTTTACATTTTTGAACAATTGAACTTCTATACTTTTTAAAGTACGATGCGCTTTTGAATTTCGCGATCGAACAACATTTTGGTTGGCAAGGCATCTAAATGAGTATACGAACGGTATTTTTTATGTTCAGATATTGAAGACTGGCACGTGCTCGGCACGCCGGAGTAAACGCAAGAACAGGCGTCTTGTTACTCCGGCGACAGCGACGGAGTTGAAAATTCGCCTATGTTTTGTTTTGTTTTTGTTTTTTGCTTTTTAAATTTTTTTTCGTCGTCGCAAGTGTGTTTTGGCGCGAAATATACTAGTATTTGAAAAGTGTACTAATTTAACAATTTTGAATTGAAACTTACTTTTAACATTTATTTCTTTTTGCAAAATGTTTCTATCCTCGGATGTAAAAGCTTTGTGGTAATCTCTGGTTGGTAAGTTGGGAGGAAAAGGAGAATCTAAATAATTGTAAATGATTCCAAACGTTGAACTTGGCTAAATAACAATGGCAGGAGCTTTACACCACTTCACGTTAAAGGGCTGACTGTGTGGCTAGAAAAACTCGACTAGAAAAACTACATTTTTGGGAATTGTGATTTCTCTGACATGTTTTACGAATTGTCAGAATTGATTCTAATTATTGCTAAGGAAAAAGGACTTAATTTCAGGTGGAAATCATACACATCTCAAATTCAAGCCTGGAACACCTGCAAAAAATTTATCAACTATCGGTCCTCCGGCAGAAATGGAACCTACGCTTTAGAATTCCGGTACAATTAAAGGTCTTGTACCATGCTCTCTCTTGTAACCAGCTACAGTGGTAGTTGACAAGAGAGAAGCATGGTACGTGTGAGTTTAGGATAGTAATGCGTGCGAATATTGACTAATATTCTCTGAACTATTCCTGGCTTGAATTCGACGTATATGCATGATTTCCACTGGAAACTAACGCCGGTATTAAAAATGCTAACTCGCACTGAAACTCAATGAGTGCATGTGATAGAAATCTTGCCATTATTTTTATTCAATGAGAAAGTTATTGCTTAATCGCTGGAAAAAATCGTCATGGAGACGTTTAATCGGTCATAAGTACGTACGTACATGAAGCAATAGCCTTAATTTATAAACACTTCTCAAATAAGTTAATCAGTACCATTAGAAGTAGGCTTTGAGTTGTCATAACTGTTTGTAGGATCATTCTTTAATTGAGATCTTCTATTCACATTCTCATCTATCTCATCTAGTTCTGAAACCTCTTTACCAACGTTGGTCTTTTTAGAGAGCTACAAAAGGCAGGACGGAGCTTAAAACAGGATCTTATTTGGTGCCGAGAATCTCTAAAGTGTCTTCGCATGACATGTATTAGTTCATTTGGAGTGCTCGAAGTAAAAAAAGCAAATTTTGACATTACGTACGCGTATACTGGAACTGAAACTTTATGTATTACTTTCAAACCACAAAACATTGTTGTTCAATTTTTTTATTATTGTTGTGTTGTTGCGAGTTGATGTTGAAAATTGTTAGGTGTAGCAGGAAGCGAGCCCACTTTTCGCGGCAATTTCAGATTCGCAAACCGATCCCATCAGCGGATTTCGCCTACTGGGAAACGGGCTTCAGGCCATTTTTAAATTCCCGGGCCCAATGCGCGAAATCAGCTGCACATTATCAAGGGAAATTATTGAATTAAGAGTTGTAATATATCTGCTATGATTTTGTTTTAAGATTTTATTTCGTGGTCAAAAATCATAACCGAAGGCCGCTGCTCTCGTGAAACGAAGGTTCAAACCGCCGAAATTGATCTTCAGTCGCTCCGAATAACGTTTTTTTTTGTGGTTATCTGAAGTCTAATTTTTATTCGAGATTAACATGTTTTTTGTTATGCTTTTCTAGTTTTCTTTGCTGTTTCGCTGAAGTTCTAGCTTTTCGAATTTATAGAAGATGGTTACAATACAAAAGTTTTTACAAAACAAAAAATTTCCTCAATCTGATATCCATGCATCATCATCACCATATCGAATGCATAGCTGCATACTTACTTCTGAGTCTGAGTGCGAGGAATCATCAAATGAACGACGGATATTTTCACCTTTCAGCTTAATAGGTGCTAAAAAAGACATGTTTTGTATTACACCGCGCCTCGGGCAACAACGGCGGTCCCGGGTCAACAACTACTGTTTCCCTTGGCGTCAGTAAAAAAGTAACTTATATCTAGTGTCAAATATATCTGGTGTCAGTATCTTATATCTATAGTGTCCAGTATTATATCTAGTGTTAAAATGAAAATAAACCATAGGCCAAAGAAGAGCCAATTTCTAAACATCATAGACATGTATAGACGGGAATACGAAGCAAAGTTGTATGGATCAAAATATGAAAAAACATAAAGTTAACTTAGGCCCTGTTCATATGACCCCGCTTACCGGGACGTCTCGCTTACCTATGATCTCGTCGTGTGTTACTTTTACTAGTAAAACTTACAACGTGCTCATATGAGAAAACGAATTGTCCCGCTAGCTGGGATCTCGCCTTTGAGAGGCGAGATCATAGGTAGACGGGATAAATCGATTCCCATATGAACGCGCTATCCCGCTTGGCGGGATGAAATCTAAACACTATAAATACTCGATTTTAATGCTAATTTGCACGATTTTTAGCAAATTTTACGTTTGGGTTAGTACAAATTATCAAAAATATCGCTTAACTAATGTCCTACGATGCAAAACAATCATTAAAGGCAAAAAAATCGCGTTAGCGATCGTTTTATTCTGTATCGATGAAAATTATTTCCATAAAGTTACATTGGAAACGAAAAATTTTTATCTCGGCAAGCGGGATGAAAACACCATATGAACACATGGAAATTTTCATCTCGCTAGGTGAGACATCTCAGTAAGCGGATCATATGAACAGGGCTTTAAAAAACTAGGGAAAATTTTGAAGTTTGATGACCGCACGTGTCGATTACACGTAATCATGGAGATTTGAAGCCCTCCACGCGTGGACCTCATAACAATAGCAAAGCAGAAAAGATGAATTTTTGACACTAGGTATATAACAAAAAGATTTGAAATAAAAGAACAAGAGCCTAAAGATCAATATCCCGGATTTTTACTTATTTTTAGCTAAGAGAAATAGCACGATCAGATAATCAACCCTCAGTCATTCTACATTTTTTAGCACAAACGGGAACAAACATTGCATTGAATTATTCTCATGCACAATATGGTAGCATTTCATTAGCATAGCATTAGGAGGTGCAGTGTTTGCCTAAAGGTGATTAAACCAACGCGTGCATGGTTTGGAGCGCGAATTGCCGATCAATCTGTCATTAAAATTTAGCCTCCAATTCAAATCGTCTCTATGCTACCAACTTTTTTCATTAGTATAAATTGTGATTATTGGGCTTGAACAAGAGTTTGAAAAACTCAATCTGAGTGGAATACGATACCATTGGAAGTAGGTCTTGGACAATCATCTGTGTTCGGCATATTCGAAATCTTTTCTACAATTTCAACTAGGTCGAGAGTCTGATTCCTTTCAGTACTCTCCCCATCAGCGTGCGTCCTTAGTAAAGGTGGAATCTGCATGTAAAGCAATAATATTATTAGAATTCGTGAAGTGTCGTAATTCGTCGTTTTGCAAAATCACGGCATATGAAAATTGCCGATTTGTCTAAAACGAAATTCCCTCATGTGTGCTGCAGAAAGATCAAAGATGGATGGGTGGGAATGGATGCATTCCAAGGCTCATAATTGCTTAACAAAGCTTAACCGATAGTAATATAATAACCACACCAAAAAACCCAGTCTATATTATCAGGAATTAGAGAGAAAAGTTTATATCTTAACTGTTTTGTAAGTCGTGGTAAGTTCCAATGGAACCAAGTAGCAGCGTGGCAACTCATGGCTTCGAGCCTCACGAGTTTAATTACCTGATCGTATGTGTTATCGTCGTCACGACTAGTTTTGTCATCTGTCGGCACTTTAGGACGCTCTAGATTAACTTATTTAAGATGGTTGGTTAGCGATGGTTGGTTCGCGTTTATCATTAGCATTATTCTAAAATGATTTCAAAATGAATACAATAAAGTGAAAATTGCACTTCGTGTCGTGCAATTTTGGTGTGAAATCAAACTTGTGATTACAAATCGCACTCCTGCTTCGCGGTCGTGCGATTTTGTAATCACGCGTTTGATTTGATACCAAATTGCACTTCACACTTACCATTGCAATTACCATTATTTTAAATTATATAAATTTTTTTGTAATCTGTAATCGTTACTAAATACTGTAAATCTGTAATCGATCGCAATTACTTGAGTTTCATTTCAAGAGGAGTGTGATATGAGCATTAATCCCAACCCTTGATGATTTTGGCATTAATTTCACTCATATTCGTTCTATTAACCATTTTTAATTGTATATGCCTGAAAAGTTCGCGATAAAGCGCGACAAAATGTACTGTTTATGTACAATTACAGTCCTCTCGTGTTATTTATAGTAAAAATTATAATGATTTTTCCAAATAACAAAATGGTGGAAAGTATTTTGCATCATTGCATGCAAACTAATTAAACAGCCCTAGAGGAACTAAAAAGGCCAGAAAGGTAAGCGAATGTAGATAAACGTCTGAAAGGAATTTTATAACAAGAAAATATCGGATTCCTGTTTGCGTTGAGAATTATGCCTGAAAGTTCGAGATAAAGCGCTAAAAAATCAGTTTATCATGCTTATAGTAAACAAACTTTGGTGTAAACTTTTTCTTTGAGTAACTAAATTGTAGTTCTCTAAAAAATGACAGTTTTAATTGCTTAATTCTGTCACTGATTATGAATAGTAAAACTAGTAAAAAAACTTATTAGCTATTTACTTAAGATAGAGCAGTGGCCAATGGCCTCCATGGCAGAGATGAAACTGAAAACCTCGAATACCCGTCGATAATAGGCAGGTAGAGGTATAGTGTTTACTGGATGACATTTTGTTAATGATGAAAATTTTCGATCAACTGAGTACAGCGGTCATGCAACGATGCAAATTATCCGTGTCATTCTATTATTCGTTTTGCCGCATATATAAGAAACTGAAAACCGGCCCGGCAACAGTTGAAGAAGAGCAGTGGCGTAGCCAGCTTAACGATTTTGTCCCGCTATATAATTATAATTTAACAACATAAATGTCTTTAGTTTCTTCACCATACATTGCTCATTTTCTATACTTTTTCAAATACTGTAAAAGGTAATTCAGTTTGATCATTTCACGACGTCCTGTTTTATATAAACTTTCATATAATATGGCCTGGTCGGCCTGATCTGTCCTTTTTATTTGACATTGTATTCTCAACTTTTTTAATAACTATTCTTTTAACTTCGGTCCTGACGAGAAACTTATCAAGACTAATTATCCATTGAATTCCCAAATTCAATGTTCTTGAACTTTAGACTTTCCTACCATACAGCGCATGCGTTCGAGAAGCTAATACTATATAAAACAAGTTATAACTAACCATCTTCATCTTTACTTTCGGCCATATTTCCTGCAAAGAGATTTTCACAATAAGCGTTTTAGTTTGGGAAGATAGTATCGCGATATGATTCTTTTACTCTCTTCTAGCATTATTATATACACTTAATGTATGCTCCCGAAATACGGAGTTTTATTTTCCCAAGAGTCTGAATGTTTGAAACATCGAGTCTCGCGGAAAAACAAAACTCACTATTTCCCGAGATAGTGTACATTAAGTGCTTTGTTACATAGGAACAAAGACATACATGTTACAAACCAATTTCATTTAAAAAAACGCTTTATTTTGTTATGACAATATGCGGGCAACAATTCTTCACTTGTTTCCCTGGCAAGGGAAACATTGCATTTATTTAAAGTCATGCGCATAGCCGGACAGCCCGGACTAACCATATGGCAGAAGGGGCGTCCGCTCACGGGCCCAGCGCTTTTGAGGCCCCGCGCTTTACTCTACTCTCAGTAATTTTTTTTTTCGGTGCGTGAAGGAAAAAGGGCCCCAAAGCCGCATGGCCACAAAATAAAATAACGTCACTCTAAAAAGAGAGGCCCATTAAATATAAATAAATGCCTTTAAAGCTTATATTAAGCTATCGGAGCAAAAAAAATTACGCGAGGCCAATAAGGCACCCCTGCAACCAGATTCTCCAAGAAAATTTTAGGGTAATGGGAAAATTTACTGAATTGAAGACTTGAAGTAAAGACAGGGCTGCACAGAGAGCAGGTCAAAGGGGGAATTTGTTCCGGGCCCAGGGTTGCAAGGGCCCCCAAAAACCTACAAGAACTAAAATTAAACAGTTGTTGGAAATAAATAGTCCTCTTTCAGAAAACCTTTTATTTTATTTATAGTTTAGGTAATGCAATATATATTCGATGTCACAGAAATCTCACCCCCAAAACGCAGGGAATCGCATTTGCTGCACTATAAAACGGAAAATTTTCTTCCCAGGGGAGATACCCCCAACCCCCCCTGACACTGCTATAGTTAATAGAAATTCACTTTTCTTACACCTCTCAATGTTCTGCATGGTCATGCATTATCGCCGAACGGTTAATCCGGCCCTGGTCACGTAACTACGAATGAACCAATCACATTTAAAATACACAGCACCTATATAACAATATCTAATATATCTTCAATTATACTCGTTTAAGTATGCACAGCACAAACAAGAGGAATCTTTAGCTTGAGCTAACAATCAATAACACTTGTCGATAATCAATGGCATCATTCATTGGTGATGCAAAACAGTTGCATGGGCTCATTTATACATTCAATATCAAGAAACCAACACTAAAACTAAAACTCGAGGAGGGTAAATGGAGACAGCATGCAGAACACATATTTTCAGTATTTTCTTTGAATATTATGCAAATATTGTTGAAAACGCAATAAAGATTAAGGGGATACAGGCGCAACAGAAAATTATTCAATTATGTAAATATTGAAAACGCCTTCTTTTTGTTGCTGCTACATGGGCGGAGCATGGAAACCATGCATAAACGTAGCGATGTCTAATGCGTCATTCATACATAAATTATTCAAACTTATTCGCTGCGTAATTGTCTGAACGGATAACCTTTTTGAGGGATAAAGTTTGACGTGTTAATATTTTAGAAATATTTTAATTTTATTTGTGTGATCATGAACAGATGTTTGAAGCTCACGAACAGGTTAGGACGAATATCGTTGACAATTAGAGAAATTTAGCAAACACGACGTGGCGTCTAAGACGTCGCGAAAATGGCGTGGCATTGGATATTTCACTTCCGGTTTAATCCAGGACGGCAGTCGTGTCACAGATTAGCTATATACAGATATGAAACTGAAGCCAAATCGAGTCACACGGTTTTCTGCCCAACGTGCGCATGCTTTACTTGCTTGGCAAGTGTCATGTCGAAATTTAATGAGTAAATCGATAGAAAAATCGAATTTTTGACAAACAAATGCTGATTTAAACAAAACCTTTAGGGCTATGTCCCATTTGACTTAAAATTTTTAAAAAGATGGATGAAGTGGATCTTCTGAGCTAAGAAATGGTTTCTGAAATTATTTATTGCTGGCAAAAACAGTGGAAAATATAGCTGAGGAGTGCAGGGCTTGCCGTATGGAAAGCCGTGCAATAGTTTAGCACTGGCTGAGCTATTTTTGAGTTTAGAAAACATGTAATACATGCTTTAGATGCAATATATCTCCTGGAGATAAGACGAAATGAATTAATAAATATCTAGGATTAATAGAAATGTGAAAACGAAATGATAGGAGCTTAAAAAGAACTTTGTGTACTTGAAATGAACAACAACAACATGGCATGTAAATACGACGAGCAATTCAGCGTATTTAGCGATTTTAGGCGTTTGGCTATACAAACAACTTCATCACCCTAGCCTTGGACTATTTTTCACACAAAGTTTACAAATTGCTGCTTATGTACGACTATTATGACCATACACGAGTCTTTTTGGCGGAACTCTGAAGACAAAAAATAAAGACATGGCCATATTATGTTTTGAGTTTCGGGTTTAAAATTAGCAATCAGACACTCTATGCTTTGATATTATTAAAAAAAATAGATTTAAAAGACGGTTAGCAACTTGAAAAATCCAGATAAATAATATTTACGTGTAAATATGGGATTTCGTTGCGAAGAATTCAGCCAGAGTACATATATTCCATAGTGCCAATGCAGATATCTTTCGAAATCAATTGGACCAGCTTTTTTGATTTTCAAAAGTCAATTCTGAGCTATAGATATGTTCAATTGCCTTTCCTGAATTAACAAAGGATACATATACCGATACTCTTTAAGAATTTATTCCAGAATGAGCCATAGGTAGCGTGGGTTTTTTAAAAAAGCAATTTTTCGTCTTAAAAACGGCGTTTTACTCATTAAATTCCCTCATGACACTTGCCAAGCTCGCCGGAAGTCATCACGCGCTGGCTGCGCGTGGGACACAAAACAATGAGCAAAAACACAGAAGTTTCATATCTGTATATAGCTAATCTGTGGTCGTGTTAAGTCCACGACGTGAAATCATACATTTTGACGTCGCGTCTACGACGGTGAATTGAAAGCTAATTTTTTTAAAAAAATTGAGGTAAGAAACCTTATTACTTGTTCCCGGATTACATATATTTATGTATATTTTTCTTTACCCTTAAATTGGTTAATTTTTGTCTTCTGAAAATCCCGGAAGTAAATAAAAAGGAAATGCGTAACACGGGTTGGCTCATTACGGGGGTTTTCCCGGAGTCAAAACAAAACAAGTTAAAAAGCAGTAGTGCATTACACTTTATGTGTTTTATTTTCTCGCTTAAAATAGCTAGAAAATATACAATATTTCACCTTAAGATATAATTAATATTTCTTTGCAATACTTTCAATAAAAGCTATGCCAGAAGTGATATCAAGCAGTTTATATTCAGTACATATCTATCGCAGTATCATTTTAGCTTAACTGTGCTTCGTTATTTACCTACATTTTATCACTAAATTTTAGGTGAAAATGACAGAAAACCAGGCAGTAAGCAGCGAGAAATCCCAAATTAAGTGCCGGTATGCCTTTCAACATAATTTCAATGCATCGGTTCTGCACATAAGTCTTAACTTCGTAAATCTTAACTTCAAGTCATAACAATGCACGACCCGCAAATTTGAAAATTGCCAATATTTTACATGTGTCTACACACGGACTCTAGTTCATATTCATTTAAAATTATAGCGAACCAATAATGTGTGAAATACGCTGACAGTTCGTTGCATTTCAAAAAATAAAACAAAATGTGTTCTAAATGTAAACATTTAAACGTTTGTTTACATTACGACTAGATCTCATCTTCACAAATTAAATAATCATAATAACACAATATTTTAAAATTAATATATATTTCATGTGTAAGTACAGAGCATGGAGAACGAATTGACCCCACCGAAATGAATATATGAATGCTCATTATAACAGCTATGAAAATAATCTAAATAAAAAACTTATAGAGTACAAATGGTGTGGAATAACGAAAAAGACAAAACACTCTTGAAGGAGATGGCTGCAGAAGGGGTGATGAGAAAAAAACCCAAGTCAAGGGACAGAGGAACATCATGGGAAAAGGTTGTCAGCAACTTGAATTCTTCTGCAGAGTTTGAGGTGTCACAAAAGTCACTTCGTGATCGTTATAAGCTCCTGGCAAAAAAATATAAAAATAAGATGAGAAAGGAAGAGAGTTCTACAGGTGGTGGGGGTGATGGGCCAAATGAGCTAGAAAGTTTATTGCAAGATTTAATAGAGATGGAGGAGGATGCAGAACAACGAGTGACAGATGAGAATGCAGAAAAGCAAAATACTATCGAAGCTGATAGAGCAAAGGCCATGGAGATGCGACAAAGGGCGATGGAGAGCTTTGGCGAAACAAGAGAAAGGCTTCAGGAGAATGACATACATGTACCAAAAAAGAAACGAAGATCAAACAGAGAAGGCATGCATGCTTTGGAGAAAGCCATCGAGTGGAAACAAAAAAATGATGAGGAGGAACGCAAAGCAAAGGCTGAAGAACGACAGCAGCAATTGGTTATGCAAGAGGCATTTATGCGACAGCTGGAGGCAACCCAACAACAACAAACCGTTCAGTTTAAATTAACTGAACAGCAGCTGCTCAGTACAATACATCAGCAACAGCAACAACAACAACAACAAGTACAGCAATTTGCTGCAATGCAGGAAAACATGGTACGGATGATGGAACAGCAGCAAAGACAGACTGAGCTAATTCTTGAGCTTTTCAGACAGTCAAACAACAATTAAAATAATTTTTGAAAATATCTTTGCAAAGTTCAGTTTTATTATAAGGTGTAAATTATTTTTTAAATTGTTAAATAATTGAATGATAACAACATATTCTCACTAATTCTGCATCACACTTATATGTGGATGAAATGTTTCCAATGTTATACTATTTTTAAAAGTAATTTGTAACATATTAAAATTTGTAAAATATTGCTTTAAGAAAAATTAAAGCAGAATACCACTTTTTAACAATTCATATACATCAATGTCTATAATGATATGTTCTTTTTACGAAAAATATTGTTCCAAACTTGGTGGTGAAAGCTCAAAATAACTTGAAATAATGTTTCCATATAAGCAAGTATGTGCATTTTGTAGCAATGCACACACAATATACATCTTGCCAATGGCACTCATGTTAATTTTTTGCTGTTTTTTCATGTCAATGAATGAAAAGTAATTGCTGATGCTCCCAAACATCCACTCTACTGACACACGAACAGTGCTCATGGCTTTGTTAAACATTTGCATATAGGGAGTTAGCTGTCGGTCTTTAAATGGACCTTGAAGGTGAACGCCCAAAGGATACGCTGGGTCACCATAAAGACAGAGTGGCAGATCACCATGAAATGCATGTTGATCTAGTGACTGTAGAAGTCCAGACTGGTACAACATTGTGCTGTCATGCCATCTGCCCTCATAAGGCCCAGAAAGATTGGCAATCAAGCCATTTGGCACCACAACACTCTGAAATTTCATGCCATGGGTTCGCTTGTGGCCATTATACATGCCTCGTTGATTTACAATCGGCCTAGCTATCCTTCGTACTGTTCCATCAACAAATCCGAAACAGTTTGGAAGTGGGGACCCATGGGTATGAATGCTATCAGCATAAGCAGAAAGATTTTCAGGTGATAGAAATGGTTGCTCCCAGCTTTCAAGGCGATGATGATGTGTGTTATACACAAAATTTAGTACCGTGTTGAAAATAA
The DNA here is from genome assembly GCF_004324835.1 of Dendronephthya gigantea. NCBI lineage: Eukaryota > Metazoa > Cnidaria > Anthozoa > Malacalcyonacea > Nephtheidae > Dendronephthya > Dendronephthya gigantea. The sequence continues at coordinate 276,779 of NW_021163211.1, read as the reverse complement.
GGCAAATTTCAGTTGGGTTTCGTCCAAACATGCCAACCATATCTGTATACCGACAAGGATAAGCCAATCTCTTCAAAAGGATGCACAAACCTTCCAAACCAGTGCATGTTGTTCTTTGGCAGCAAACAATTTTTTCGGGGATGTTGAGGCAATTTAAGCGGATTGGGATATCACTCTTTCTGAAGCGCAATTCTGTATGACACTGTGTGTCATCTAGATTCTCCAAATTAAAGTTATTAAACTCATCAAATTTCCAATACGGATAAATTGATTTTGATTGGTTTGCGATATGCAAATAAATAAAATCGTCAAAGTCCACCAAGTCGTTAATGTAAGCAAGATTTAAGTATTCGCGAAAGCTTTGCAAACCATAGCCAGACATTTTACAAATATTAAAGCAATTTTTGACTGCGATTTTCACTGCAATAAAACATACGTGATATTCGCGAAATTTGAGTTTGAAAATTAAACAACCGTCTTTGAGCATTCGAAGTTGAAAATAATCTATTGCCTTCACCCTGAGAGCAACCTTTCTATTTCACGTCTTAATCTAGATCTAAAAAAGATGAAGAAACTCACCTGATAAATACATATTCCAAAGTTGTGAATAAAAAGTTCCAAAGGAATATTCCAAACCGACTAAACGCGTATATCAACCTCTTGCTAAATCACAAATAGTTTACGACGTGGTGGCGTCCTAGTCCCAGATCGCTCGCGCTAAAACGGCGACGTCTTAGACGCCACGTCGTGTTTGCTAAATTTCTCTAATATTAGTGCGCAACGTCGAATTCATGTATTTCATGACCAAATGTGACTTGTGCGTACATTTTGATTATATTAATTCCTTTATTTACATTGATTCCCCTTAATTGATAGTTTGCATTGGTATTGATAGTTATTTAGTAGTCACTCCATCAATTATTTTTGTTGTAGAACGTAAAAATATTTATGGAGACATTACACGCGTATAGTCTAGTAACTCGATATGTCAGTAATATACCTGATGGCAAATTTATTAGAATGATTGGATGCATATTTCTTCGTTAGTAGTTTGTGGAGTTATTGTCTAAATGCGATTAAATATTGGGTAGACCTAACTAAATTACCTGGTGGTTTAAAGCGTAGGAACTTTAAGAGCCATCGATTTTGATCGCTTGATGGCGATGATTAAAGACGATAAATATGGCAGTGGTGACCTTCAGCCTTTCTGAAAATTAAGCTTTTCATTTCGGGCCCGGGTGAATACAATAAATATGATGTATGTGAAATGCAATGGTATAGATATAGAAAGCTGCGATAAAAACAGAATTAAAGTGAACTTAACGGAGACATGCAATGACTAGCTTATTCTGTTAATTAATTTACCGACGGGCAATCTTCCTGATAGGCAAGATGAGAAATCTATGAATTACCACTTTATATTTAAGCTTTGGTTTCAACTGCGTTTTTATATAAAAAAATATTAATGCGACAAGCATATCAAGAAAAAATAACGTTCCGATAATTAAGCCGGTTAGTAACCAATCTCCACATTAGAGTTTACTGTAAGCACAGCCGTAAGGTACACATATGTAGCTAATATCAAAGACCAGTTTGAAATTATACACCTAGCCGCGAAGGACTTGTCTTGTTGAATATCATGAACCATGAAACAAGCCATATTGAGTGTACAACGTACGCCTAAGAATCAGATTAGACCTTTAGTGTAAATTAGTTCAAAGTGCAGATTATATTATTGCTCTCCTTTATGCAGGGTTTCACAATGTACTGTCTTTCACAGAATACACCAAAGCAATTAACGTCAGAGTTCATCGCTCTGAGATATGAATCCTGAAGTTTTACTCCTGTTACGTAATAGAATTTTTAACCCACTTACCCGCAGTAGGTAACGATTCACCTGAACTAGATCAAAGATGCGTGTTTTTAAACGTCTCTCCGTTTCAAACAGATAACCAAAGTTGCTGCAGATAAAGAAATTCACAAAGCAGCTTTTTACAGTGAAATTTAATTGAAGATAATTATGATCGATTTAGGTTGCAAGGCATTTCCGCATTTTTGCATTGCGCACGTTTCCTACGCATCTACCTATCCTTGGGCAATATACCTATGAAATACTTCAGTCATATAAATGGCTTGCAATTAAGACGAAATAGAACTGATTTGAAAATAAATTGTTACGCCTGTGATCTTATAAAGCTGTATGGATGAATAACTTTACAGACCTGCCTTTTTTTCACCTTACTGACTCAAAGATAAACATGTGTGTGTGTGTTTGTGTAATGCGCTGTACGGGAGAGTTGCCTCGCATGGGTCCCGTTCGCACTCTTGCCGCTTGGGTATTGTTATGCAATAAAGTTGTGACTATAAAAAAATAAAAAAATTTATCAACAAATGTATACACCTCTTTGAATTTATTCGTCAATTTCGTTGAAATTATTTTTATTGGGAAAGCATTTATTTTTAAAGGTGAATCTGTTCAAAAAGTAATTGAAATTTGGCTAAAAATTTTAGTAGTAAAACTGTTCGTAGCATAATTAATATATTATAGTTATACTTAAATTTGATAGCTCGAGTCGACTTTATAATTGTACTTGATATAGAATTTTACTTATACGCCTTCGATCATTAGCAGAAACAAGTATTACATTATTTCAATGATGGAAATATATTTTTCTTGCTTCAGTATTTGCATGCACGTGTTTCTAGTAAAATTATTTGGTATATGTGGGGCAGTACGGGGGCCTATTTGCCGGTAATCATAAAGTAAGTAAAGTAAAGTGTTAGTACCGAACTTCTATCGAGCGAGAAAAAAGTGATTTATACATTCGAAGTCAGCCTTAATCACCGGATGTTAATACCAGCATACTGTATGTAGCTATGATTACTAATAATATGACGAAAAGCTTTACAAGGAAAGTAAGCGTATAGAAAGGCTAATATTTGCAGCCGTTTTAGTCTCACGAGGCACCTGCATGTGTACAATATAAATACATGATGCATACCCTCATCTGTGAGCCGGTGATTTGCTGTCTCCGCGATTCGGTGTTTTGCTTTTAGCGATCATTAGCGTTCGTGAAAATGAAAGTCTCAGATTCTTCCATCGTAACATGCGTCGTCTTTGGAAGGACGCAATGGTTTGCAACAGGATTTTCATCCTGTGAATACGAAATGAGCCGCGTAGCAGCCATTGTCATCAATCAATGGCCTGTTAGTGATCTCAACCGTCTTATACTGAACCTGATAGCAATGGTGCACCAAATCTTCTTGTCATGACAATTCTTAAATCAACTCAACTGAAGAACAAGATTTGTTATTTTCTCATACTCATTCAATCTGTCGTTCATTTAGGAGTTGATTGTATAGGAGCACCGTTATCACTCTTTACTGCTGCGAACATTCCTTGGTCTCAGGGATTGCTTTTCGAGCTTCATAATTTCTTAATTATCGATTCTACAACTTATTGTGCTACATTACGATGCGATAATGCTATCAAATTCGTGTCCATAATAAATCCCAATAACGAATAGTACATTTTGAATTTGTTACAATGTTTGGAAACATTACTATTTACAATTTAATTAGCATAATGGGGCCATTTCTTTTGGGTTGGTTGGTTGGTGCGTATTGTTCTTGAAAGACGAGTTGTGAAAAGATGACGGTAAAACGTGGCGGTTGCCAGTTAAGATATAGTCACACTTCGCCCCTGCATGGCATGTAAAAAAATTGCCTCTAAATTCATCAAAATCGGCAAACGAATAGGTTTTAATACTATATAGGTAAATCAACATGCAGTTATATGTATGCGTAAATGTAAAACAGTATGGCTTGCCATTCGTTTATTGAAAAAAATACTCGATCCCCATGGCGGCAATTATAGAAGTCAGGCTAGACAACAAAGATTGTAGACTCAATTTATACCAATTGTTCAAGTGTTCTTTGTGTCACTTTTCTCTATAAAAGAAAATATTTACGAATTAAGATCATACCTACTCAAAAACCCATACTCAAAAATACAGAAAGCAAGAGGTCCTGCAGAGGTCCTGCAGACCCCTACAATTCCCCATCTTTAAATTACCAATTTCCAGTTAGGACCATTTTTATCATGCCTCCCCTCTCCACTATACTATTGTGATGATATGTGCAGTGATAAAAAATTCTTAAAATTAGCTATGATTAAGATTGTTCCACGGAGGGCATGCACATTTCATCTTATTAGATACAGATCGACGAGCAGGGCCGAGGGCAAAGAATGCCAAGCTAGAATTTCCGAATGGAATATTGGAAGCGAGAATCTTCCCGACAAGCAAACAAAATCTATTATTACATACCACTTGTCAAAGTTTGGTGTTTGTAGCATTTCATTGGTCGAGAGCGAATCATGCGAGAGTGACGAAATTTTGATGTCGCCAGCGCGACCCCCTGCAGAGTGAGATAACGTGTTATCTCATGGGAAATAACAACTTTAATCACGCGCGGCGCACCTGGACGTGCGACTTTTTGACTATTTATCCATTTGAAATTATGTCTTTTATGAATAGATATTTCGTTGTTCATGCACCTTAATTGTAGTTTGGTTTTTCTTTGACAAGTGGTATATAATAAAAAAACGTATTTATCGAGAACCCAGCTAGAAAACGTTATGTTTTGTGGACCCTCATTTCAGGCCTCGGGTCCACAAAACATAATGTTTCCTTCGTTAGCAGTAAATAAGTGAAATTTTGCCTATAGCAGTGCGATTAATTAGATTTTAAGGATTTAGATCTGTGAAACTAGTTTCTTGTAACGGACGTTTATGACTGGTCGGATGGTGCGAGAGAAAGCTAGATACATATTTGTCCGCATTGGTGGGTTTACGGAAAACAGCAGTTTCTGATTTCCCTTCGAATAATCTATGGAAATGCGTATCTACAGCGAGTTGGACGAGTGATGGGTAATTGCTACAAAACATCCATCCTATTCTAAGAAACAGCAGAGGACACAGAGTGACACTTATTTTACTTGGATTAAAACAACTTATAACACATCATGATCCTAAAATATTAAACGATATCTTCCACTGGCTAAGAATGATGTCTTTGTGGTAATAGGAATCTAGTCTGAATTTTTTGCAGCGACTATATATATGCTGTGAAAAAAGTGTACCGTGCGGTGATAACGGTACGAAACAGTTTGTATACGCAAGCTCGCTAGAAAGTTAAGATGAGATTTATGCAAGAGAAGTAGACGTTTATTCTTTTCTATTGTCGATTTTCCAGCGGGATAAGACGGTATAGCCATTTATATCATCTATAAAAACAACACAATTTCCTCCATCTACAGAGAGTTTCAGAACCACAAAATTAGTTGCTAACTATAAGCGCGACCATTCAAAGCCCAAACGTTATAAATGGAATAGTGACAGGCGGCAATCTTAGGAAGAAAAAAAGCCGGTATTTTCCAAAAGTTTTTTTTATATCTTTTTACTCCGAATTGCATACAGGTTGATGGAATCTCAAACCATTTTGCAATACTTAATTTATCTTACACCGTTGATTGAGATACAGAGATGTAATATCGATTACAGGTTAATGCCTTTTATATAATGATGAATGAAACCCAGATGTTGGCATAATTATGATATCTGCAATTGTCTGGGGCCGGTTGTATGAAAGCCAGATACCGCTATCCACTGCGGATAGTGATTTTTTTAACCGTTCCAAAAATGGCAATGTTATAGCAAACAACGGGCGATTTTAAAGCTATTGAAAAAACAGTATATCCTGTTTTCATCCAACTGGCCCCAGGTCTTTTAGCAACATACTGATTTCATGGCGGAGGTCGGGACGATATAAAATTACAGTTGTCATGTAAATAAGATTAGCAAGTGCGTTCGGTGGTCGGCTATAGTTATCCTTGATGTGGATCTAAATCCTCAAGGCAATGCGAATTAAAGTCTGCTGTGAAATTCTTCAAGAAGTAAACGTTGTTTACTTTGTGAACAAATAATATTCCGGATTTCTCATGGTTAAAACATCGCTAGATAGATTCCTGGGGCCGGTTGTATGCAAGCCGGATAGCGCTATCCACCGGATGGTGATTTTTTCAACCGTTCTAAAAATGCTTGAAAAGCTATAAAATCTCAGCTTTGGAACTAAATATTATTAAAGAGGATCATCGACTTAGGAATACTAAGATTTAATCAAAGTTATACCTAACAACAGGTGATTTAAAAGCGATTGAAAAAAACACTATCCGGTGGATAGCGCTATCCGGCTTTCATACAACCGGCCCCTGATGCTTCGATAAGAATCCTCACTCATATTGCAAACATATAATTCCGACAACTTCTAATAAACAGGTGAATATCAAAGCCGAAAGCCCGGTCCTAAACAAAAGCGCATTATCGCAAAATACGGAAAGCACGTGAAATTAGGAGACGGCACAAAACCCGAAAGTCGGAGCATACGCAAAAAGACGAAAGCGAGGCAAATGTTACATCCAAAAATCTCGAAATGACATAACATCAATTACATCATTGAACTCATAACATCCAGCCGTGACGTCACGATTAGGAGGCGTTCTCCTTCCTCGAATTCAATTATGAGCTAGGGTTTTTTTAATAAAAAGGAATATCCAAAAATACTTACCACGTACACGAAATGAGGCGCGAGGTAATTTTCTGTAGTGGGCCGGATACATGTATGTACCTTTAAATAATAATGTAATGGAATTATTTTACTGAAAGGAATAATAATAGGAGAATTCTTAAAAAAAATTCTATTTAAAAAGTCCCCATTACAGATTTTTTTAATCGATAAAGCATCTATAATAAACTCTGTTTCGCGGCCATTTTGAAACGTCTCTGTTGCCACGATAACGGGTGCCAGACACAAGTTCTGAATACATTTGCGCTCTAGATATGTTTCCTGCAAAGTATATTAACTTTTAGCCTTAATCCTTCTATATCAAAACATTTAGACGCTTCTTATCCCTTTCTAAAATAAGCATCTAAAAATTTCGAGAAACTGTATCGGCACACCTTAATTCAAATTTGGAAGTTACTATAAATCATAATTATTCATTTGAAAACTCATTGTTATCGCAGTCAATATACACCAAAATATTAGCATAACCATGCAGGATAGGTTTTCAGGCGATTTTACTGTGTGAATAAGACTAATTAAATGCGCCTTTTCATACATCGCGCCATGTTGTATCTAATTTTCAAGGTGTTTCTGCCAAGCAAAATTAATAAGTTAAAAAAATATTTCATCAAATGTAACCCCAGTTTCATTAAATTCGATCGAGTCAATTTCAATACCCCAGATTACATTCGTTAGATTGCTTTCGGAGTGAGTAGAATGTGCAGAATATTAAAAAGTTGCAAGGATTTTCAACGTCAGAGACCTAACATACCAAGTCTGCCAAACTAGCAGGCATTTGCTACTGACCATTGCAAACGACAATTTCGTCCCCAGTGAATCCAGAATAGTGCAATCGGGGTTAATCTTATATATAGCCGCATTTCAGAGGAAGCCCCGCGGGGAATTGTGAAATGCAGGCAGCCATCTTAATTAAGGTGGCATTTTGTTACATTTTTAGATTTAAAAGAATTATTAATTATTAGAATTTTTTAATATTTTTTTAAATCTAACCTACTTCTTCAAGAAAATAAGAACATACCATCATCAAATCTCATTTCCTTGAGACCGGTTTTCAATTCAAAAAACGTTGGTCTGTGATCTTTCTTTTTCATTGTGGACTGAATCATTTTTCGAATTGAATCAGGGATTTTTGAATCAAGTTCAATTCTATTGCCATCAAGGACCTGCAAGAAGGAGGCGTGTACGTTTTTAAGAAGTTTTTAATTAATCCTGTCGCACCCAGGGTTTTCCATTCCAGACTTAGGCGTGCAGATGAACTAGCTGTGAATTCAGTTTCAAGTTTGACAAATATATTTCTCAACTTATAATTCCACCCCTGTTTGAATGTTGGCTTATGTTTCCGAAGAAGTGTAGAGAGGTAGTTGTTGGACATCGTGCTAATATAAGGTACTTACATGTAGTCGAAAGTCCTCGTCATTATCCGAGGCCTTGCCGTCAGGCATATTGATATATGGTTCAGAACCAAATGTGAAAATCTCAAACAATAGGACACCAAAAGACCATACATCAGATGCAACGCTGAATTCGCCGTCTCCAAGTACTTCAACAGCCATCCAACGAACAGCAAATTGAATTTGAGAATCTTTATCTTGAGGCGAATCGGAAAATGCTGCAAAGCGAAAGTCGCCAAGTTTGACAAGGACGTTTCCGCTTGTTTCTTTATCAAATACAAAACAGCTTCTGGCACACAGGCCACGATGGATTATATTGTTTTCACCGAGGAAGATCATAGCTTTGCAAATATTTTGGGCAATGTGAAGCAGAACATCAACTTTAAGTGGTTGCGTGAAACCGTGAAGGTACGTCAATAGGTCGCCTTTCGTTGGTCTCTCTATTATCATGTGCATTGGAGAATCAGTGCTTAAGCCAAGCAGGCGAACTATGTTTTCGCACGGTTCTTTGACAGCATGCAAGTGATCAAGGATTTCGATTTCTTCTCGCAGAGGGGCAGCAACAGGTTTCGTTTCCAACATTTCTTCCTTTGAATGCAGGTGCAATTTCAACAGGCATTTTTGGCCACTCATCAAGGCATCATAAATACTGACGCGTTGCTCCAATTGCAGAATTCGTGATATTTGTAAAATCTCCAATATTTCATCTCTATACCTCAAACATAAATGAAGAATGGATAAGTGTTCGATGCACCTACCATCAAGAAATTCTTTGATATTCTGGGGCGTTGAGAAGAAGACCGCTCTCTCGCACAATTGCTCACAAAGGTTTGCCACAAATTCACCCAGGGGCGATGTCATTGATTTATCGCCTTCCCAGTTTCTAAAAACTCCACGGCAGCCTTGATCTCCGGTTAAGACTTGTTCAATTATTGCTGTAAAATTGAAAAAGAATACCGAGATATATAATTGGAATAAATCAGTCTAATGTATCCATCAGGCTATTGTTTTAAGGTTTCAGGTTTGTTTAAACCAATCTGCTAGGATTTTCAGAAAACGTAATAAATGCTAATACTACCTTTGCTTTTTGATGTTGTAATCAACCTAAGCATCACCCGATAAACCAACAGCTCAAACAGACAATCAGATCTTGGATTTCGTATGAAATTCTTGAATTTGCTTGAGCTGGAACGCTCGCGATAGTCTGCAACCAACATCTGCATTAAGATCACAGGTCTTGGGTTGTCTTTGAAATGATAATGCTGCATTGTAAAAAAAATACATGTCGCATATAGCCTTTATTTCAATTCGTAGCTGCTAAATAAAATTATGAATTAATCATAACCAGAAATTCAGAACATTAATTACCATAAAAGTTCATAATGGCAGGATTTCGCAATCAAAGATGGCTGCCTTTTTATAATAGAATTATATAAGCCAGGAGACAAAAATTAAAAATTAAAGCAACTTCTATTTTACATATTGCAGTTGCGGAGTTCGATTTAAGACGGACAGAAACTCAGTACTGTTATGACAATTTTTTCATTTTTAATCTTACCTTTAACAGGTTCCCCAGTAATGTCATTTCGGCAACTTGCTAACCATTATATTTCAAGGAGCTAAAGCGTTGCTGAGATGACATTACTGTGAGCTGAATATATGAAAAAATTGTCATAAAAGTACTGAGTTTCTGCCCATCATAAATCGAACTCCGCAACTGCAATATTTACGATAGAAGTTTCTTTATTTCAAATTTTGTCTCGTAATTCTATTATAACAAGGCAGCCATCTTTGATTGCAAAATCCTGGTATTATGATAATTAATGATTTAATGTCCTGAATTTCTGGTGATGTTTAGAACAATTTAAAAGGTAAATTTTCTAAATACATGGCTTTAAATGAAGATAACCTTTATTATAGAACAAATACTTTGAGAATCTTGTTTCAAAACTCAGGAAAATAAGATACGGGGCATATAAAATTTACGCGACAATTAGTGAGAAACGGTAACACATTCGTAAAATCGCATGCAGATATTGTTTTCTATAGTCGAAATTTATTTAGCTCTACGTTTATACAAGAAGTGATATATATGCCTCTTATCTATTAAGCAGAAGAAAGTAGCTAGGTTTATCAACCTATACCTTGGGTAAATCTTGCAGAAATACAAGGCATACATGAATATTCAACCAGCTGTCTGCATCATTGAGTTCTTTTCCGAGCTTCGTCACTTCATCCTTGTCTAATTTGCCCTTCAGAAGGTTCGCACACTTTGCAATGTTAAGTAAGATTAGATTCCTTCACGTTCCGTTTTGGAGAAGACTGAAGAATTCGCTTGATACTTTCTCTTGCAAGACAAATGCCATACCGGTAAAGATTTTGTTCGTTCTTGCCTGTTTGCTTCATGAGAGTAACTAAACTTTGGTCAAATATTTTTATCTTTGGTTTGAGTTTGGCAAATTCCTGTTCGTCAAACTTCAGAAGGACTAACGTGATTAGCCAAGCGTATGTCGTCATCCTATGGCACTTTGCTTTAAATCGATCCACTCTCATGAACTCTAAAAACTTCGAACGAAGAGCTTCTTCCGCTTGCAATATGTTTTTACAACGATCTACCGATAAATCTGAAATGTTTAAAAATATTTCATTTAGCAGAACATCAAGCGCCCTTTTCACTACGCGAGAGCTGTCACAGCAGGCCAACATTGCCAGCTCATCAAGTTGTCCATCCAACATTGGAGATTCAGTATCAGATTTCCTCAAAAGGTCATTTATGATGTAGGTTTCCTTTGCATCTCGTTCCTCGCATTTTAACATTGTAAATTCCTCGATTAACTTTTCTGTGCTGCTTTTACTGCTTCTGACCTCTAAAGCAAAAGATTAAGATTAGAAGTCATTTGATATCATTAAAGAGGATGTCCTTAAATTGGTCTGCTTTCCACTGTCGCGTGTTTTGCACTTACCAAAAAGCGCGTAAAAGCTTAAAACTTTCTGTGATATAATTGTTATATAATTAATTTTACGCCAGAAAAAAACACACGAAATCATCAACAGAATCCAACCCTATGCATCTATTCAATCCTTGATTTCAGAAGTATCATATGTTTTTAAATTTTTACGTGCTATAGTACGTAGAAAAAATTGTTAGCAATCCAGTTTTAATTAGATTTACATACAGCTCTGATCTTGTTTACCAAATGAAATTTTTTCCATTTTTTTTAAGCAGAGCGAAGAGGGTTCACTATATTATACAGCAAAATTATACAGCAAAATTATACAGCCTAGTTAATACCATTTCGTGCTGGAATCGAAAGCCAATAATTTATTTATTCTTTTGTATGGCGAGCATTCATTGGTGTAGAATATTAAATTTTTAAAATATAAAACACTACAACATAGGTTAATCAGTGAATCTGTGTAAAATATATATATCTACGATATGTGTAAACACCTTATGGGTTTTCGACTCACCCCTTTTTGTTTGACGCCCGCTTGTGACATAAAGGTCTAATGAACTCTCTTGCCCAACGTAGCTCCGACTTGTTTTCTACAAAAAAGCACCAATTAGGCATCTATCTATACACAGTCACCATATATTGGTCTAACAATTTTTCTGAGGGCGAATGAAGGATGTCTGACTGCCTAGTGGTACGCTTTATTATTGCAATGGATACTTAAATCAAATATAAAAATTTAAAAAAGTGACACCGGCTATGCTTTCATTGATAGCGGATTATAGTTATCCAGATGTTTGATCATTAAGGGAACTGTAACTAGGTTATAAGTCAATTCAGCCATATGTTCGTACTCTAGTATTACCAACCAAGTACTCGTGCAGTTTTTCTACATATCGTGTCATCCTCATGGATGATGTAACTAAATGAATGTAAATCTTAACTGTTTATCTTTTATGATTTTACTTAAAGACAAAGCAGAGAGAAAATCTGTGAAAACGCTCGATCTTGAAGTTTCGCATACCAGCAATACTTTAATTAGTTCAAATTCTAACAGATACACAACAATGAAAACAACGAGAATTCCTCAAATAAATTATCAAAAATTAATTTTAGATACTCTAACAACATTATTGCATAAAAAATATTTTAAGAACCAAATGAAAAGGTAGAAAAAATGTGCAAAACTTTTGCTTATTTTTGCCGAAAAATATCGTGGCACAATGCGAAAAAAGAAATGTGGTTTTGGGAACGAATCTGATTGGTAAAAAAAAATAAACAAACGGCGTGTAGGTACTTACTTCATATGTATGGTATGACGGATTATCAGAATTAGGAGTAGTATATATGTGGGGATGTCTTGATTGTGAAGTATGACGACGATCACCTACATAATAATCCAATATAGGACAAATGTTGACAGACAGTGTTTTCAAATCGGTTAGTTTTTCATTGGACGTTCAACTGGACAAGAAATGGAACAATTGCAAATTGGTCATATTCTTTAATAAACTCTTTAGTTATATTAGGTAAAATATACTGTTATCGTGCATTCTCAATTAAATCGTTACAGGAGTATTTACATTTGAGGTATAAAAATTGGTGTAATATTAATCCCTTTTGGTTTCTACTCCCCTTTAACGTTAGAGGAAAATCACCTAGCTCAACGTATCGAACTGTTAAGCCAGGGTTCGATTAGGCCAATTTACTCCCTCGACGCAAAGCCAAATCTGATATCTGGTGATGTGATTGGTTAGGGTAAAACCAATCGCGCAAAAGTAGGATAGCTTCCTACCTTTAACTCAGTTCGGGCTAAATAATTTGCTCAGTGGAAAACGGGTTTTGAATAGGAAATAAAATAGCGAACAAAATGAATGAAAGAAAAATTAACTATAAATTATCAGTTTTCAGCACATTACCTTGGCGTTGTCCTAAGTGGGAGGCTTCACACTAAAAGGCAGTATTATATATGACACTGATTAATTACTCTTATACTTTTAAAAGAACAAAGGAAACCTTAAAATACAAAACGCACTCACCTCCGCGTAGCTATTTATGTTGTGAGAAAGATGACCGGTATTGCTATCTTCAGATGCAAAATATACTGAAGGTAAAAATATACTGAAGTTTATTGTTTTCTAAGGGGTTGTTTACATGAGCCCGGTTACCCGAGATTCAACGAAGCGTGAGAGAACTTTGAGGTATTGAAATAAGTCTTTGTTACACCAAACGAGCACATGCTATTGTTGTGCTGATTATATGACTGCCAAGATCATGTTATCTGCTCATTTCAATACCTCAAAATTATCTCACGCTTCGTTGAATCCCGGGTAGCCCCGGGCTCATGTAAACAGCCCCTAAAGCTGGTTTTCCACTAGCGATATTTTTCGCGCGAAGCGACTTTATTCTTTTGTATTTGGTCAATTTGTTCCAGATGGTTGCAGTTGAGAGCTCTTAAACAAAAGTAAAATGTCGCTTCGCGCAAAAATATCGCCAGACACTTTAAATGGAGGTCTTTCCTGAAGAGCTGACAAAATCGCGTTACTGCCTGGCCAGTCAGGGAAAGTTTCGACAATAGGGAGATTTAGCATGAGGACGTAAACGTCAAAGTCTGGGAGAATATGCCGAATAAATGGCGTGGCATGCATGTCTATATAATTATAAACGCATCACGCCATTTATATTCGACATTTTTACGTCCTCTTTGACGTTCTCGTCGATCCTCGTGCTAAATCTTCGCAATGTTTTGTGCAGCGAAAGCATTTGTATTTTTTCAAATATTGTAGCGAAGGCGTCAAAGGGGACAAATCTTTTCAGTTTCAAAATAAGTATTGGCTATAGGCCTGCGGCAGATAGTTGTTTTAAATCTGAGACACAGAGTTTTGTATAAAAGCTATCAGGCAAGACATTGTACAGCATATTCGTTCATTTAATATGATAACGGGTTTAGAAACATGAACATAAATAAAATTTAGAATTGGGAGTTGTCTTTCTCCCTGTTTTGGGGATAATTGCTACGGAATACAAGACTAAATACAAGCCGAAAAAATCAGATTCCCCTAAAACTCAACAAACAAATGAAACAATAGCTTTTTTAATATATATAGTAGTATGAAGTTCTACAAAAAGACAACTAGGCCTATGTCTTATGCCATCAATCTTTCCGTAATAAACAAAAAATGCTGTATCGATCGCTGAAATCATAGCTGAAATTCGCTGCATGTGAAAATATAAATAACAAAACACGCTCTCTGCTATGAATTTTTAGTTGGTTGCAAAATGCTTTACAAGCTTGGTGCGAGATCACCTGGCTTAAGTTCTAAAAAATCTCTCCCCAAACAAATTTCAATTTGACGGGTTTCAAGGCATTTTCAGCAAAAACCGGCCCCGTTACAATGTACACGTAAAGCTTGTGCTCTTGTGAACATAATCAGGCACTTGGCATCTAAAACAGGCCTTCTGAAACATGAAAGTGGCATTTATATTTCCAATAATCACCGAAATAATTCATATAATTACCAATTGTCAAGTAAATAATTATAATAATCAGTATAGAGGGGGGGGGGGGTGAATATTCATTTATTTTTTGAAAACACGTATGCGTACAAAAGAAATTCGTCGGACAGAACAGAATAATTATATGAATATTCAATCTCTCCGAATCCTCCAATTATCGCACGAGGCTCCCCCTCTGGATCAGAAGTCAGAATAATACTTACGTGGGAGAGATTCTATAAAGGGGGAATTATGTAATTATACGGAAACGGCTTTTCATAATGACCGAAAAAGGTTATTGATTGATTATTTTTCGACTGACATAACCTGTATTAAAGTAATCGAGCTCCCTCATAGTAAAAATATATTCACCTGTTTCATTCGACTCGGCCATAATTTCTGTAAAGAAATATTAAAGTTTATACTGGTCAGTATTTCAGAGCGATACTTAAGTAGGGAGAGTAACGGTGTTCCACAATTAATATTACTGATAGTGCATCTGTGCATGCATATGCCGCAGGTGTGTCAGTTAGCAACCGTTCAAGCTTAAAAATTAGCTTGGCCACGGTAGGATTCAATCGCCCGCGATCTTTCGTTTGCTAGTCATAAGAAAAATTGTTCGAGTTACCGGGGTTTCGAGTTAACCGGGGTTGGTGTTACGTTACGTTTATATTTACGTATATTGGATTGCCGCAGTTAATGCGTTTATTTGCTAAAAAATCCAGCTTGATATAACAATGAAATACTGATTCTTTAATCAGCGACACCATAAAAGTTAACTGGACATTAAAGTTAACTGAAGTTTATGTGTGCAGAGAAACTAAAGTTTATGTGTAGAGATGTTACTGAAAAAGCTAGATCAATAACGATCGTGTCATCGTGGCACTATAGATAATCTTTCAAAATTTATAATTATGCATTTATGCAACTATACCCCGATTAAATTGTTACTATTTCGATAGTTTCTATAGTAATGTGTACGGTGTACTTTTTCTATACGGTGTATTGGCGAACATTATACTGAAGTTTGCTGTTATATTTGAAATTTGCTGATCTATGATTTGAAACCAAAGTTCAAGTTAACCGGATATATTCGATCAAGGGAAAACAAAATTTATTCGAATTAGCGAGGAGTTCGAGTTAAGCGGAGTAAATACTATAAAGAACATCACCTAATCCAAGGGGAATTGAATTAAGTTCGAGTTAGTGAGAAGTTCGATGAAGCGAGTTCGAGTTGGCGAGGGACTATTGTATTTCGGAACTTGATCTAGTACCTTCCTTATCTTAAAGTGGACGAGTGATAATGGCCATATATGTTTATGTTATGTTCACATACCGTTAAAACCATCGCTTTTAAAAGAAATCAGTAGGAAAGAACATAATAAATGCAAATGCACTCCTTCAATTTAGTATCAGTTTAGCATCTTGTTAGTTCGGTCTTGATGTTGACAAAACGGAATTGGTAACTATTTCTTTATTAAACAAAATCCTTCTAGAATTTCATGCTTAACCAAAGCCAACGAAGTTTTGCTCAAGGGCGCAAGACTTCATTATGAATTTAACTATTTTATTGACTCCCTAAAGTTTTTACAGTTAATACAGTTATTACAGTTATTACTGTTGGTACAGTATGCATGATGAGGCTGGTAGCCGTATCCTTGAATTCCTACATGAAAGCTTATGGGAAATCAAATTTCCACAGTGAAATGGCACATTTTAAGTATCTCAATCAAAAAGTCTGCGGGTCATATATTTACGTTTATTTACTTCCAGGTTTCCACTAAGGTTATCATTACACTTTTGCTGCTGCTATATGTTCTGCAGTATAATGTTCTGCTGTGAAGCCACATTCAAGTAATATTAGACTCTAGTCGGTTTTAAAGTATGTACACAGAATGATTTTTTCGTGTACATAATATTCTTATGTTCGAATTCAAATTCCTTTGAAGGTGTGCTTGAGGAACTTGCATGTATACAAAATTGAATTCTGCGTAGAATATGCATGAAACCCGTATTTTATTGTAACACAAAGTGCACGGTTTAAGTAACAGATATGGTAAAATCAGCACACTTACTTTCTCCTTGAGGCACTTCTTAAACCACAAAGAAGAGATGAAAAAGAAGTATTTTGCGAATAAGCGCTGTTAGCGACCAAAATATGACAACAATGTATAGTCCAAACAGACAGATACCGCGGAAAACAATCGCTATCACTGAGGAATACACGTACACTCACTCAAGTCGGTGTCCAACAAGTTCATGCCCCGCTAATTTTTATCATCACTGTGAAGTTAGCTGCGGATTCGGCCTCAGATTTGACCTCTTTTTTAACCTCACATTCAACTGTTTTCAATCATTCAAAAGTAGAATTTAGTTATTTAATGGGGCACGTGCCCCCCAACTTTCAAGAAGATAAGAAAAAGCAGGGGTGGATCCAGCACTAGTGCACTAATTTGAATTACAAAACAAAATGGCTATTTTGAGCAGTTTTCTTGTGTCATGCAAATTAGTGCACTAGTGCTGGATCCACCCCTGAGAAAAAGTGTCCTTTTTATAAGGCGGAAAGTGCCCTTTTTCATACCTAACTAATATGCCCTTATGAGAGTTTGTGCCTAAATTAATGAATGTAGTAAGTTTTTTTTAGGATTCCAGCATTCGCTAGCTTTTAAATATTTTTTCGAGGAACCCCGACTTGCCAATTGCGACGTTTATGTCAATAAAAATAGCACAAATACCGAAAGTTTCCAAACCGGAAAATCACGTCTTCTTGTTGCTAAGTTACCGAATACAGATTTTATATGGTCAAAGTTATAACATATTCAAAGTTGCTAAATTTTCTTGTTAAAAATTCATGTTAAAATTTTAAACTCTTCTTATATGATAAGATAGCATACAACATGGTCCAGCGCACCATGCGGCACTTTTTGAAAATACCACGAATTTCCTGTTTCAATGTAGCTTGCATTACAAATGTGAAATGCAGACCCAAACTAAATTCATATTTTTAAGACAAGACAAGAATTGCTCTGTTTGGCAACCGAAAATGAATTACTTTGAGGGTGCCCTTTTTCTATGAGGAAGTGCCCCTGAAAGCATGTGCCCCCCAACTTTAACTTGCTTCCTACGCCAGTTGCGCAAAGTTAAACTTTGCGCAACTTCCACACGCATGCATATATACGATCATCTCAAACGTTATTTAGAACAGCATTTACCCATCTATCCAAAAGTACACATCAGTTGAAGGCGCAGACGTTACACGCTGAATATTTGAGGGCAACAGCATAGACTCATTACAAAAACATCTTACCGAATATTGCATGGCGTTGACATGTATACACATGTTATCACCCTAATTGCAATTTAAACTTATGATAAAAATTCTGTTAATGAAGGTATGATTTAGGATCAGACACATTAGAGACAGACGCATTTAGACAATTATAATATATTATAGTATCAAACTATAGTGTACTTGTAGTACCAAACTGCATTTATAGCCAAATATGCTCAAAATTTAGCTAACTGAAAGGTATATTTCGATAATATTCTCGCTAATGTGATACATAGAAAATTTAATAATAGTAATGGTTTGCGGAAAAGAGGAAGAAAACGGGTGTTTTTAGCTATATGTCGGATTCAATAGAAACGAGGTCACATTATTGACATTACACATTCGCATAAAGGTCATACAATTATTAGCATCAATAATTAAACTCAATTCGATTCGATTAAACTCGATTCGATTAAACTCGATTCTGAAGCACAAATTACAAAATTGAAAGCACTTTCCAATGGAAAAGTGAATATCAAGCCAAAGCCACTTAATTAAAGAATTTTGCTTTTGAATAAATTAATTAGGAATAAATCATATCAGGAGAACATTACAAGCAATGCGGCATTAAACCAGTGCAAGCTGTTACATGTTCGTGATAATTTTTTTTTCTTTTGTTATGCACTGCTTTAATTATAGGCTCAAAGGTGAAAATATGCGATTGCGACTAACATTTTTTATCAGCCTCGTATGTGCTCATTTTTTCACCATTTGGTATTAAAAACATGTCATCCGATAGTTAAAAACCTGATCTTTCCGAATGTGAAAAAAATTCGTTCATAGACTGAGTAGTTCACGTTAAATAGCGTGTTGAAGTTGGATTACCTTTTTTTATACACCCTGTATAAGGCGCATTAATGCTAATGAGAAAAGTACAAAATGCTTATAGAGTTACAAACCAGACCTTAACAAACAGGTTCAGCATTTTAATACTATTTTTCAGTTATGATTTTTGTCTGTCATGTTGTTCTACTTATTATGCATATCTTGTATCCTGTTATGTTGTCAATCATTGTTGTAAATAATTATGTTATTCATCGAGTATCACCTCGCCTGTATCATATTTCTACTTTGTATATTTGATCATACATTTGATAAAGTAAACTAATTCATTCGCATTGAAGATGGCTAATAGTTAAGTCGAAACATGTTTGCTTTATTTCAAATGCTTGATGTATTTTATATTTGGCCGGTTGAAAAAATACGCAGGGTAAAATATTCGGATACGAAAGTGTTTCTAAACAGTTGCTCTACCGATCTAGAGGTCGGCAAACAGCGCACATACACGTTTTGTACTTTCACTCAGTGTATTTTTTAGTAGAATTCGAAGCCATTAGTGAGAAAATGAATCCATATACCATTATGTATGGTGAAATGCAAACTAGTGCACAAGCCACAGCAATTTTGTCACTATTTTCTGATGATGACAAGTAAGTTTGATTATTTTATGTTGACTTTACATTAAAGTCGCCAGCATACGTTTTAAACATCAAGATACATCAACAGAAATCAAAACTATATTTAGCATGGATAAATATAGATTAATGTTAAAAACGTACAGTAAATCCATCATCAAAGTATCATTATACATAGAAGTAAGACGAGCAAGTTTTCTATATGACCAAGTTTTTCTTTGACAAGTTTTATTTGCTCGTATGAACGTGCCACCAAGCTTACTTTGACAATTTAGCGGGGGTTTTGCCCCCCAAAAATTTCATGAAGAATGCCAGAATAGCAGAGCAAATATACAAAGTACGTTATACCATTATACCACTGCGACTTGGTTTTTCATTTATTCATGAGTGTCGTGAACATCAGAACATGTCAAGGTGGCTGTGTGTCAACAATGGCCGATTTGAATACTGAAATAAAGACAAATTTACAACCGGACTATTTCTCGCCGGTGAAAATGACTTAATCACGACAATTACGTCTACAAATGGAAATCAGGCTTTAGTGCGACTTAGGACGATTTGGGGGAATATTTGTGTAAAAATACTTACTGCAACTTAGGTGACCTACTACGACATATATTAGGCAACGTACTGCAACCTTCAGTAAGCCTCAGCTTGCGTTTTGAGTTTAGGAAAGTTTCTTTAAACCAAGTGCTCCTTTCATCTCGTGACGCTTCTTCATGCTTCTTTATTTCAAACTAATATTCAATAAACGATTTGAAAATGCTTTTGAACTTTTATCCCAAATGCATTAGCTCCTGATTAAACTACATGTTCAAACCAGATGCAGTATATTTCGGTAATGTTTATAAACATTCGGATTTCTTGCTTTCACGTGACGTAGTTTTAACAAATCAAATTCTGGAACAGATAAACTTTAAAACTTGCTATATATAATAATCTTCTTGCTAATAATCTGCTTTCTAATTGAAAAGGTTGTTTCACTTTGCATCCCCCATGCCCGTAATATTATCGAATTGCTCATATTGGCACCAAACTTATAAAATAACCTATCTCGATGCATGATTACTATAATTTATATTTAGATAAAGATATGTTGCAAACAAGGCTTCCAAGTGATCTGAAATGGGGTAAAAAACGGGAAGTTGGCTAATAAGAATCCATGATGGCATGCACGATTCGGCTAAAATATACTAATTCATTTCAGTTTTAAATTTATGTCAGAACTATAGTTCTTTTAGCTAAACATAATCTCAAAATTTCGAATAGTTTCATAAAGAATAACAAAAAATAATCGGTTAAAAGACTGCGGAATTAATGGATTTCTATCTCTTCAACCCTTTGGAACGCTGATTAGATAAAACATGAGCACGAGATCATTCAGATCAAATGATGTTGAAAGAAAAAAGGTAAAAACACTTACGCGTACAGTGGATGAGTTGTCATTAGGTATTAAAAAGAAAGTGTAAGACTTGATTCAAATCCTACATCGATCATTCAAAGCCATTTTTACTTAAAAGTACTCAATTTTAAACAAGCTAAATGATTGTTTAACGATTTGCTTCTTACTTGTCCCTCATCCGCGGAGCCACTACTCGATCGGGGGCTTTTTCCCAATCACCCCAAACTTTTACTGAAGGTCAACCATCACATATCCATCAATACCTATCCCCTATCATAAGGTTGGGCGTGATACTGAGAATTATCTTTTTATAAGTACCCATACTTTTCAGTTTCCGTCTTAAAATATTTTGATACATCATGAACATGGATTGCGTATACTGCGTATTTCCTTCGCTGTATACAAAGACAAAACAGTTAGTATTAATTTTGCATGATGAATTGATTATTAAATTATCAATTTGTAGAAAAACAGGCGTACGTGAAATAGTTTAATGCAACGATTTCTGTCTGTTAACTTGTTAACAAGTTGTTCCATGCTCAGTGTCGACAGCTTGGAACAAGCCGTGTTGACAACTTGCTTTCAGACTTGTTACAACATGTGATACACCTCCTTTACATGAGAATAAGACTTTCTAATCATTTTTCCCAATTTGTCCAATAAAAAATTTCCAAGCAAACGTTGTAGTAAATCAATTATCGTAGGATCTGGTTTTGTTAAAAGTATATTGCTATCATATAATTGATACATTTTGAATTTATGTTACTGTTACTATTACTACTACTATTATTAATGCTGTTACTGGAAACATTACTATTTACGATTTAAATTGCATAATGGGGCCATTTCTTTTGGGTTGGTTAGTTTGTGCGTATTGCTCTTATTTACGAGTTGTGAGAAACATGACGGTAAAACGTGGGGGGTGCACCCCCACTCGATCCCCCAGTTAAGATAGTCACAATACGCCCCTGCATGGCACGTAAAAAAATTGTCTCTAAATCAATCAAAATCCCTAAACGAATAAGTTTTAATACTATATAGGTAAATCAACATGCAGTAATATGTATGCGTAAATGTAAAACAGTATGGCTTGCCATTCGTTTATTGAAAAAAATACTCGATCCCCATGGCGGCAATTATAGAAGTCAGGCTAGACAACAAGGATTGTAGACTCAATTTATACCAATTGTTCAGGTGTCCTTTGTGTCACTTTTCTCTATAAAAGAAAATATTTACGAATTAAGAATTATAAGATTGTTCCACGGAGAGCATGCCGGCGCATTTCATTTTATTAGATACTCATTTCATTTTAAGCCAAGCTAAAATTTCCGAATGGAATATTGGAAGTTAGAATCTTCCCGGCAAGCAAAAAAAATCCATTATTATATACCATTTATTAAAGTTTGGTGTTCGTAGCATTTCATTGGTCGAGAGCGAGTCACGCGAGAGTGACGAAATTTTGATGTCGCCAGCGCTACCCCCCTGCAGAGTGAAATCATGTTATCGTGTTATCTAATGGGAAATAACAACTTTAATCTCGCGCGGCGCACCTGGACGTGCGACCTTTTGACTGTTTATCCATTTGAAGCTATGTCTTTTATAAATATTTCGTTGTTTACCTTGTAGTTTGGTTTTTCTTTGACGAGTGGTATGTAATAAAAAACTTATTTACCGAGAACTCAGAAAACATTATGTTTTGTGGACCCTCGACCATCGATATTTCAGGTCTCGGGTCCACAAAACATGTTTCCTTCGTTCGCAGTATATAAGTGTTAATTTTCCCTACAGCAGTGCGATTAATTTGACGTTGAGGATTCAGATCTGTGGAACTAGATTCTTGTATGTAACGGACGTTTATGACTGTTTGGAAGGTGCGAGAGAAAGCTAGATACTAAAGCTAGATATTTGTCCGCATTGGTAAAACACCATTTTTTGATTTCCTTTCGAATAATCTATGCTTATCTACAGCGAATTGAAAGAGTCATGGGTAATTGCAACAAAACATCGAGCCTATTCTCAGAAACAGAAGAAAACACAGTGGGACACTTATTTTACTTGGATCAAAAGGATTATAAAATATTAAAACGGCTTATAACACATCAGGATCCTAAAATATTAAACGATATTTTCCACTGGCTAAGAATTATGTTTTTGTGGAAAAGGAATCTAGTCTGAATCTTTTGCAGCGACTATATATGATGTGAAAAAAAAGTGTTCTGTGCGGTGATAGCGGTACGAAACAGTTTGTATACGCAAGTTCGCTAGAAAGTTAATCTTATGAGATTTAAGCAAGAGAAGTAAAAGTTTGTTCTTTTTTATTTTAGTCGATTTTCAGCGGGATAAGACAGTATAGGCATTTATGTCATCCATAAGAACAACACAATTTCCTTTATATACAGAGAATTTCAGAACCACCAAATTAGTTGCTAACTAATTGCGCGACCATTCAGAGCCCAAACGTTGTATGGAATAGTGACAGGCGCCAATACGCCATCTCAGGAAGAAAAAACCCAGTAATTTTCATAAAAAATTTTTTAATATTTTTTTACTCCGAATTGCATACAGGTTGATGGAATCTCCAAACATTTTGCAATACTTAATTCTTATACCCTTGATTGAAATACAGATATATATATATATATATATATATATATATATATATATATATATATTATATATAATATATATATATATATAATATATATATATATATATTATATATATATATATATATATATATATATATATATATATATATATATATATATATATATGGCCTTGTAGCTCAGACGGTAGAGCATCGTTCTAGAAATGCGAAGGTCGCGGGTTCGATTCCCACCGCGGTCAAGTAGAATTTTCTGCTTGCCCGGTTGGTTATACTTGTGTAGAAAGAACATATAAAACACATATTTTTCTGCTTGCCCGGTTGGTTATACTTGTGTAGAAAGAACATATAAAACACATATCATATATATATATATATATATATATATATATATATATATATATATATATATATATATATATATATATATATATTTATCACATACTTGTGCCTTTATCAGGGCGATAACAGGGTGACATAAAAACGATATCGTCACTGATATCGCTTTTTGTCACTGATATCGCTTTTTGTCACTGATATCGCTTTTTGTCCCGCTGCATTTGCCGCTGTCAAAACAAAGATGGCTGACTCGAGCAGTTCGAGGTTTGTTTCAGTCAATGTCGATTGCTTTATAGATCAAAAAGAAGTATGTGATAAACAGGTTATCACAATCGAGACGAGGTGATATCAGTTTTATCGCTTTCAGGACGATATCATAAATGTCCCTCGTTCGCTGCGCTCACTCGTGACATTTATGATATCGTCCCTCAAGCGATAAAACTGATATCACCTCGCCCCTCATGTGATAACCTATACATATACAGTAGGAGGCAAAAGTTTGAGTCCAGTCGTTGTAGAATTCCAGTATTAAATCCTGGCAGCGTATTGGAGTTAAGACATGCGTGCTAGTGTTTCAGTACTGTAAACTATATTAATTGCACACTGTTTTGGTCCTAATGATCTAAATTATAACAAAATAAAGTTCTCATTCCTTTACACTGCCCAAGATGGGTAGGAAAAAGGGCAAAGTGATGGTGCACAAGGACAAATAGTTCCATTAAGTATTGAAGGATTCTTTCCTCGTAAGATCGCAGAAGAAGTGAGAATTTAAAAAGGTGGTATGCAACTAACCTTGGAGAGGTTCGAAGAAACTAAATCCTACTCAAGCAAACTTTTAGCTGCTTTGGTCATGCTCGGTTTGGCAATATTGAAAGATATAATAGGATCCTAATTAAAGAAAAGTATCATCCAATTCTTCAAGGACATGGAATTTCATCTGGTACAAAGATGATCGCACGTCTAACTACATGATAATCACCCTAAGCACATGCACATCTTCTATGTGCCAGAAATCGTTTAGAAGCAAACTCATTCTGGTGATCTC
This sequence comes from Dendronephthya gigantea, assembly GCF_004324835.1. Classification (NCBI taxonomy): domain Eukaryota; kingdom Metazoa; phylum Cnidaria; class Anthozoa; order Malacalcyonacea; family Nephtheidae; genus Dendronephthya; species Dendronephthya gigantea. The sequence goes on along the minus strand of NW_021163211.1, from coordinate 252,158 downwards.
GTTGTCATGGCTTTCCACCTCATATTCCAGATCTAAAACCTATGGAGCACTTGTAGAACCGTTTTAACCGGAAGAGGGCGAGGCACAGACCCGCCAGCCAGGCTGACTTGAGGCAAGTGGTCAACGAATGCTGGCAAGGTATTGAACGTGTGACATTAAAAAACCTATGGAATCTATGCGAGCAAGAATAAAGGTCATTTCAAGAGCAAAAAAGAGGGAACTAAGCAATGACATGTAAATGCATGTTTGCACATTAAAATACGTAAAAATGAATATCATAACATCTCATAGTTGTTGTACAGCATGTATTTTTCTGTTTACTTGTTTACTTTTTTCTAGTTCACTTATCGGTAAGGTTTTCTGTAGAATATTAATATATGCTGCTGAAACAAAGAAATACAGTCACTGGACTCAAACTTTTGCCTCCTACTGTATATATATATATATATATATATATATATCGATTAAAGGTTAATGCCTTTTATATAATGATGAATGAAACCCAGATGTTGGCATAAATCATGATATTTGCATTTGTCTGGGGCCGGTTGTAAGAAAGCCAGATACCGCTATCTACCGCGGATAGTGATTTTTTATACTAAGATTTAATGAAAGTTATAGCAAACAACGGGCGATTTTGAAGCAATTGAAAAAGTCTGCCGTTAAATTCATGCTGTTAAAAGTTGTTTACTTTGTGAGCAAATAATATTCCAGATTTCTCATGGTTAGAACATCGCGAGATAGATTCCTGATGCTTTGATAAGAATCCTGACTCATATTGCAAACATAAACTCCTACAACTTCTTAATAAACAGGCGAATATCAAAGCCAAAAGCCAAAATACGGAAAGCACGTGAAATTAGAACACGGCACAAAACCCGGAAGTCGGAGCATATGCAAAAAGACGAAAGCGAGGCAAATGTTACATCCAAAAATCTCGAAATGACACAACATCAATTACATCATTAAATGTATAACATCCAGCCGTGACGTCACGGTTCGAAAGCGTTCTCCTTCGTCGAACTCAATTAAGAGTAAGGGTTTTTTAATAAAAAGGAATATGCAAAAATACTTACCACGTACACGGAATGAGGCGCGAAGTAATTTTCTGCAGTGGGCCGGAAACATGTATGTACCTTTAAATAATAATGTATATATGTTATTTACCGGCTAGGAGGTCCGGATAGAAAAATATTTTCCCGAGGTCTCAAAAACGGCCCGAGGCTGAAGGCCGAGGGACGTTTTTGAGGCCGAGGGAAAATATTTTTCTATCCGGTCCGACTTAAACGGTAAATAACGTATTTATTTTTTTGTCAAATTGAGGGGACGTCGTGGGGATAAAACGATTGTGCGATTTTGTCCATAAAACTTTCGTCACTTTCGTCCATGTTTACGTTTTCTTCTACATTTTCGCTAACATTTTCTAGGGTATTTACAAGCTCGTCTAGATAATAAAACTCGCTTTCCGAGTGATAACTATCATCCATTGTTAAAAACCTTTTCCAAAACAAACTAGCTTGACTTTAAAATTTTGCCAGGATTCCGCGGACCGTGGTCAAGATATCGTAAAATTCCGCCCGCTGCTGCAGCCAATCAGATTGCAGGAAATGCTAGGATTCCGCCCGCTGCTGATTTACAAAAAAATAAAATGGAATTATTTTACTGAAAGGAATAATAATAGAAGAATTTTAAAAAAATTCTGTGATGCGCGAATTTTTTTATGTGGACAACGTTATTTTGCCTTGATGAGAAAAAAATCGCCATTACAGAATTTTTTTAAAACTTTTTTTATCGATAAAGCATTTATAATAAACTCTGTTTGCCGGCCATTTTGAAACGTCTCTGTTGCCACGGTAACGGGTGCCATTTGCGCTCTAGATGTGTTTCCTGCAAAGTACATTAACTTTTAGCCTTACTCCTATCGAAACATTTAGATGCTTCTTATAACTGTTTAAAATATGCATCTAAAAATTTCGAGAAACTGTATCGACACACCTTAATGCAAATTTGGAAGTTATCATAAATCATAATTATTCATTTGAAAACTCATTGTTATCGCAATGAATATATACCAAAATGTTAGCATAACCAGGATAAATGCGCCTTTTCATACATCGCGCCATGTTGTATCTAATTTTTGGTCATGAATGTGATTACAAAATATCAACCGATCAGCAAAACGTAAAGGTTTTACGAAGGGTGTTTCTGCCAAGCAAAAATAAAAGGGCAAAAAAATATTTCATCGAATGTAGCCCAAGTTTAGTCAAATTCGATTTAGTCAATTTAAATTCCCCAAATTACACTTGTTTGGATTGCTTTCGGAGTGAGTAGAATGCGCAGAATATTAAAAAGCTTTCTAAAAAGCTCTGTAAGGATTTTCACCGTCGGAGACCTAACATACTAAATCTGCCAAACTAGCAAGCATTTGCTACTGACCATTGCAAACGACAATTTCGTCCCAATGCAGTGAATCCAGAATAGTGCAATCGGGGTTAATCTTATATATAGCCGCATTTCAGAGGAAGCCCCGCGGGGAATTGTGAAACAAAAGATGCAGGCAGCCATCTTAATTATGGTGGCATTTTGTTCCATTTTTAGACTTAAAAGAATTATTAATTATTAGAATTTTTAAATATTTTTTTAAATCTAACCTACTTCTTCAAGAAAATAAGGACATACCATCATCAAATCTCATTTCCTTAAGACGGGTTTTCAATTCTAAAAACGTTGGTCTGTGATCTTTCTTTTTCATTGTGGACTGAATTATTTTTCGAATTGAATCAGGGATTTTTGAATGAAGTTCAATTCTATTGCCGTCAAGGATCTGCAAAAAGGAGGCGTGTACGTTTTTAAGAAGTTTTTTGCTTAATCCTGTCGTACCCAGGATTTTCCACTTCAGACATAGGCGTGCAGATAAACTAGCTGTGAATTACAAGTTTGACAAATATATTTCACAACTTATAATCCCACCCCTGTTTGAATGTTGGCTTATGTCTCCGAAGAAGTGTAGAGAAGTAGTTGTTGGACATCGTGCTAATATAAGGTACTTACATGTTGTCGAAAGTCCTCGTCATTATCCGAGGCCTTGCCGTCAGGCATATTGATATATGGTTCAGAACCAAATGTGAAAATCTCAAACAATAGCACATCAAAAGACCATACATCAGATGCAGTGCTGAATTCGCCGTCTCCAAGTACTTCAACAGCCATCCAACGAACAGCAAATCGATCTTGAGAATCTTGAGTCGAATCGGAAAATGCTGCAAAGTGAAAGTCGCCAAGTTTGACAAGGACGTTTCCGCTTGTTTCTTTATCAAATACAAAACAGCTTCTGGCACACAGGTCACGATGGATTATATTGTTCTCACCGAGGAAGATCATAGCTTCGCAAATATCTTGGGCAATGTGAAGCAGTACATCAACATTAAGTGGTTGCATGAAACCGTGAAGGTACGTCAATAGGTCGCCTTTCGTTGGTCTCTCTATTATCATGTGCATTGGAGAATCAGTGCTTAAGCCAAGCAGGCGAACTATGTTTTCGCATGGTTTTTTGACAGCATGTAGATGATCAAGGATTTCGATTTCTTTTCGCAGAGGGGCAGCAACAGGTTTCGTTTCCAACATCTCTTCCTTTGAATGCAGGTGCAATTTCAACAGGCATTTTTGGCCACTCATCAAGGCATCATAAATACTGACACGTTGCTCCAATTGCTGAACTCGTGATATTTGTAAAATCTCCAATATTTCATCTCTATACCTCGAACACAAATGAAGAATGGATAAGTGTTCCATGCACCTACCATCAAGAAATTCTTTGATATTCTGGGGCTTTGAGAAGAAGACCGCTCTCTCGCACAACTGCTCACAAAGGTTTGCCACAAATTCACCCAGGGGCGATATTATTGATTTATCGCCTTCCCAGTTTCTAAACACTCCACGGCAGCCTTGTTCTCCGGTTAAGACTTGTTCAATTATTGCTGTAAAATTGAAAAAAGAATACCAAGATATATAATTAGAATAAATCAGTCTATAATGTATCTATCAGGCTATTGTTGTAAGGTTTCAGGTAGGTAATGTTTGTATATGAAGTGAATTATTTAGCTCTAATGCAAATGCTATATAGTTATCAAAAAAGAGTAAACTAGCATTTTAAGTCTAATCTTGAACGAACAGGGCTGATTGTTAATACAACTAATTCAAATATTTTTTTCCATTGAGTAGTGAAACATGCCGCGAACAGTTTTGTTTAAACCAATCTGCATGCTTGGATTTTCAGAAAACGTAATAAATGTTTGTTTTGTAATAAACCTTTGCTTTTTGATGTTGTAATCAACCTTAGCATAACCCGATAAACCAACAGCTCAAACAGACAATCAGATCTTGGATTTCGAATGAAATTCTTGAATTTGCTTGAGCTGAAACGCTCGCGATAGTCTGCAACCAACATCTGCATTAAGATTACAGGTCTTGGGTTGTCTTTGAAATGATAATGCTGCATTTTGTAAAAAAAATACATGTCGCATATAGCCTTCATTTCAATTCATAGCTGCTAGATGAAATTATGAATTAATCATACCCAGAAATTCAGAACATTACTGATTACCATAAGACTTCATATTGCCAGGATTTCGCTATCAAAGATGGCTGCCTCGTTATCATAGAATTATGCAAGGCACGACACAAAATTTGAAATTCTTACATATTGCAATTGTGGAGTTGAATTTAAGACGGGCAGAAACTCAGTACTTTTATGACAATTGTTTCATATTTTTATCTTACCTTTAACAGGTTCCCCAGTAATGTCATTTCGGCAACTTGCTAACCATTATATTTCAAGGAGCTAAAGCGTTGCTGAGATGACATTACTGTGAGCTGAATATATGAAAAAATTGTCATAAAAGTACTGAGTTTCTGCCCGTCTTAAATCGAACTCCGCAACTGAAATATGTAAAACAGAAGTTGCTTTAATTTCAAATTTGGCTCTGGTCCTCGCTAAATAATTCTATTATAACAAGGCAGCCATCTTTGATTGCAAATCCTGGTATTATGATAATTAATGTCCTGAATTTCTGGTGACGTTTAGAACAACTTAAAAGGTAAATTTTCTAAATACATGGCCCTAAATGAAGAAAACCTTTATCATAGAACAAATACTTGAGAATCTTGTTTCGAAACTCATAGGAGGATATATAAGGAACGGGGCATATGAAATTTACGCGACAATTCGTGAGAAACGGTAACATATTCGTAAAATAACAGATATAGTTTTCTGTAGTCGAAATTTATTTAGCTTTACGTTTATACAAGAAGTGATATATATGCCTCTTATCTATTAAGCAGAAGAAAGTAGGTTTATCAACCTATACCTTGGGTAAATCTTGCAGAAATACAAGGCATACATGAATATTCAACCAGCTGTCTGCATCATGGAGTTCTTTTCCGAGCTTCGTCACTTCATCCTTGTCTAATTTGCCCTTCAGAAGGTTCGCACACTTTGCAATGTTAAGTAAGAGAGATTCCTTCACGTTCCGTTTTGGAGAAGACTGAAGAATTCGCTTGATACTTTCTCTTGCAAGACAAATGCCATACCGGTAAAGATTTTGTTCGTTCTTGCTTGTTTGCTTCATGAGAGTAACTAAACTTTGGTCAAATATTTTTATCTTCGGTTTGAGTTTGGCAAATTCCTGTTCGCCAAACTTCAGAAGGACTAACGTGATTAGCCAAGCGTATGTCGTCATCCTATGGCACTTTGCTTTAAATCGATCCACTCTCATGAACTCTAAAAACTTCGAGCGAAGAGCTTCTTCCGCTTGCAATATGTTTTTGCAACGATCTACCGATAAATCTGAAATGTTTAAAAATATTTCATTTAGCAGAACATCAAGCGCCCTTTTCACTACGCGAGAGCTGTCACAGCAGGCCAACATTGCCAGCTCATCAAGTTGTCCATCTAATATTGGAGATTCAGTATCAGATTTCTTCAAAAGATCATTAATGATGTGGGTTTCCTTTGCATCTCGTTCCTCGCATTTTAACTTTGCAAATTCCTCGATTAACTTTTCTGTGCTGCTTTTACTGCTTCTGACCTCTAAAACAAAAGATTAAGATTAGAAGACATTTGATATCATTAAAGAGGGCGGATGTCCTTAAATTGGGCTGCTTTCCACTGTCGCGTGTATTGCACTTACCCAAAAGCGCGTAAAAGCTTAAAACTTTCTGTTATAAAGTTTTTATATATAATTAATTTTATGCCAGAAAAAAACACATCAAATCATCAACAGAATCCAACCCTATGCATCTATTCAATCCTTGATTTCATAAGTATCATATGTTTTTAAATTTTTACGTGCTATAGTACGTAGAAAAAATTATTAGCAATCCAGATTTACACACTGTCTGATCTTGCTTACCAAAAGGATTTTTACCAGTTTTTTTTTAACCAGAGCGAAGAGGGTTTGTTATACTATACAGCAAAATAGTACAACCTAGTTAATACCATTTCGTGCCGGAATCGAAAGCCAATAATTTATCTATTCTTTTGTATGGCGAGCTTTCATTGGTGTAGAATATTAAATTTTTAAAATATAAAACACTACAACATGAGTTAATCAGTGTATCTGTGTATAATATTATCTACGATATGTGTAAACACCTTATGGGTTCTCGACTCACCCCTTTTTGTTCGACGCCCGCTTGTGACATAAAGGTCTAATGAACTCTCTTGCCCAACGTAGCTCCGACTTGTATTCTACAAAAAAGCACCAATTAGGCAATTATCTATACACAGTCACCATATTGGTGTAACAATTTTTCTGAGGGCGAATCAAGGATGTCTGACCGCCTAGTGGTACGCTTTATTGTTGCAATGGACACATAAACCAAATATAAAAATTTGAAAAAGTGACACCGGCTATGCTTTCATTGATAGCGGATTGTAGTTATCCAGATGTTTGATCATTAAGGGAACTATAACTAGGTTATAAGTCAATTCAGCCATATGTTCGTACTATATAGTATTATCAATCAAGCACTTGTGGAGTTTTTCTACATTTCGTGTCATCCTCATGGTCTATGATTTTACTTAAAGGCAAAGAAGCGAGAAAATCTGTGAAACCGCTTGATCTTGCAGTTTCGCATACAAGCAATACTTTAATTAGTTCAAATTCTAATAGACACGATGACAAGAATAGTAAACAACATGACCAAAATTGCTGGTCGTGTAAAATGGTTTAGTCCTGTTTTAGTGTTTCGAAGACAAAATGTATAGAAAGAGGGGCGTGGCGACCAAAGCGTGTGACATCCCCTGTAATTTAGAAAAAAGTGGTCAAAATAAAGTGGTAAAAGTGGTCACTCATTTCTTAGAAAAATGGAACATAAAGTTTGAAAAAAAAATGTATTGAAGGGCACACATTAAAAATAACAATGTTCAGTAAAATGCGCTCATAGTTATAATCTCTTGAAAGCTCATAGTTATAATCTCTTGAATATAAATATGGTATGAAATAAAAACTGTGAGCTAGAAAGATTTTTTGATTGTTCAAACATATTTCATACGCGGTTTTTGATTGGCTTGTGAATATGATATTGTTATGCATATTAGTGCAATTATGTAAATATTGAAACCGTAGGCGTGTACAAAAGTCAGGACATTAACTTTTAGGTGTGGTTTTTACTTTTTCGATTGATTGTGAATAGCAGACAAATATAGCTCTTTTAAACAAATTACTTGTTCCTTTGGCACAACATTTGGTGGCAGCGGTGGAATTTTATACCGAAAGATATGCCTATGGAAACGAGATCTCGAGTTGGAGTAAGCGAGGAAGAGAACATTCATTATCGAAGATACGGCTGAACGAAAACCACAACAACCTTAGATGGGTGATGCGAATTTTGCTGATTTGGCGTCAATGTTGGGGAAGCAGATGGATCTCGTGGTGGAACAGAAAGTGGTGCAAGCAGAGCTAATGCACCAAATAAGACATTTGATCGGTGGTTTGATGAGAAACTAGGTGAAATTAGCAAACGACAGGATCGCTTAGAAGTCAGACAGGAGGAATATTTCGAAGCTCGATCAGTGCACAGTTAATAGAATATACATGGTTTGGAGACCACATAGAACTACAATACAACTCATTAATTATGTTGAGGTAGATTTATGCAAAAATCGTTCCTTTCTCATCACGTGCCTATTGTATTTTACACAAATAAACCAATAGCAAACTTATAATTAACATATTTTTCAAGTCAAGGTTGAGGAACGTAGCAAGACGAATGCCATTGGTACGTTTGGCTAAAATACAATAGACACGTGACGAGAAAGGAACCTTTTTTGCATAAACCTGGACAATAACAGAGTTAATGAGTTGTATTGTACTTTTATTTAGTCTCCAAACCATGCATATTCTATTAACTGTGATCAGTGGTGTAGCCAGCCTGACGACTTTGTCTCGCTGTGTAAATTTCGAGTTATTATAATTATTCATATCTTTAGAAATTCATTGTTTTCGCACTCAATGAACATCAAAATATTAGCATAGCGGGACAAATTGTCAGGCTGGCTACGCTACTAAGCTCGATTAGACGTTCTGGAAAATCGCGTTGAAATATTTGGGAGAGGTTACGGCGAATGCAGAAAGAAATTATATAGAGTTTTACGCCACCGAGAAAAATCGCATTTAAACACACGTTAAAATACAATATTTTTAAAACTACGATATTTTTACGTGTAGAAATAATGTTATGCATATTAGTGAAATTATGTAAATATTAAAACTGTAGGCGTGTACAAAAGTCAGGACATTAACTTTTAGGTGTGGTTTTTACTTTTTCGATCGATTGTGAATAGCTAAACCATTTTCCAACGTCTGGTTGAACCGTCGTTCTACCATCCCGCCAGATTCATAGTGATACGGAGTCGTTCGTGTCTTATGAAGTGCTTCCTAGCAATCCGAAGCTACGATTCTACCCAAGGTCTACGATTCTACCCATCCGAAAGACGACGCATTCTACCCAAGATTCCTGCAGTCCAGCAAACCGAATTTGCGAGCCACCTTAGTTCAACGAACGTGCAATCACTGAACGTCGGAAACTCCAGTAAACGTGTGCAGAAACCAACTTCATTTGACGGTACGGGCTTGTGGGAGTCTCATTATGCGCAGTTCGAAATAGTGGCTACCTTAAATAACTAGAACGATAATCAAAAGGCGGCTTTTTTAGCTACCAGTTTAAAAGGCGCTGCCTTGGCTGTGTTGGGGAATTTGGTTCCGGAAGATCGCCAGTACCTTGACGTTGTACTGGTGGCTTTGAAAAATCGGTTTAGAACAAGTCATCAAACGGAACTTTCGACGAATCATTACCGGAATTGGCCGAGGACATAGAACGGTTGAGTAGGCTCTCTTACCTTGATGCTACACCAACGTTGCGTGACGTGCTTGCGCGGGATCAGTCCGTTGATGCTTTGCCTGACGAAGATACCCGGCAACAAATAAAGCAAGAGAGACCACGAACATTACGAAGAGCTCGGGGAGCTGCCCTTGAGCTTAAATCCTTTAACATCCCGGCCCGCCAACGGCAGAGAGTGGCTAGAGAGACCGAGCTTATTATAGTGCACCAAGCACCGATCTACGATCGTAGACGGCAGGCCCCACCCACAACAATTAGTCAGCTAGAGGAAAGGAATATTCCGTCCCTGGACGGAGGATTTACCCACTGCAAGGCTTTTTCGAGTAAAAAAAAGTTCGACAGCGTTTTTACAGGATGAAATTAAGATGGAAAATAGAGAACTGGTGTAGACGGTGCGAAAAATGCGCGTCCTGCAAAGGATATCCAAGAAGAGGGAGGGTCTGTTGAAATTTTATTACGTTGGTTTTCCGATGGAAAGGATGGCGATAGATGTGCTGGGTCCGCTCCCAAAAAATGATTTTGAAAATCAGTATATTCTAATAGCTCATGACTATTTTACAAAATGGCCGGAAGTATTCCTAATTCCTCACCATCGAGCCGTAACGGTCGCAGAGGTTTTGATGAATTCTTTGCTCGATTTGGAATTCCAATGGAACTACATTCTGATCAAGGGAGAAATTTTGAATCGGAAACATTTCAAGAAGTCTGCCGATTGCTAGGAAGCACTTCATAAGACACGAACGACTCCGTATCACTATGAATCTGGCGGGATGGTAGAACGACGGTTCAACCAGACGTTGGAAAATGGTTTAGCTATTCACAATCGATCGAAAAAGTAAAAACCACACCTAAAAGTTAATGTCCTGACTTTTGTACACGCCTACAGTTTTAATATTTACATAATTTCACTAATATGCATAACATTATTTCTACACGTAAAAATATCGCAGTTTCAAAAATATCGTATTTTAACGTGTGTTTAAATGCGATTTTTCTCGGTGGCGTAAAACTCTATACAACACTCATGCTCATATAATTATAAAACTTAGTCCAGTTGCGTTGTGAGTTCAGTGACGTCAGTGATCGCGAAGCATAGGATATAGTCATTGAGAAGGATGGAAAGCACTGACCTATACCAGATATCTAGTATAAGTCAGTGATGGAAACATACATACGAAATTCACTAGCAATATTTTAAATGGAAACGAAAACATACTCGAACAACATTATTGCATAAAAAATATTTTAAAAAACAAATTAAAATGTACAAAAAATGTGCAAAACTTTTGCTTATTTGCCGAAACATATCGTGGCACAATGCGGAACATGAAATGCGGTTTGAGGAACGAATCTGATTGGTCAAAAAAATAAACAAACTGCGTGTAGGTACTTACTTCATGTGCATGGCCATGGTATGAAGGATTATCAGAATTAGGAGTAGTATATATGTGGGGATGTCTTGATTGTGAAGTATGACGACGATGACCTACATAATAATCCAATATAGGACAAATGTTGACAGACAGAGATATACTGTTAACGTGTATTGTCAATTAAATTGTTAGAGGAGTATTTACATTAGAGGTTGATATTAATCCCTTTTGGTTACTACTTCCCTTTAACGTTAGGGGAAAATCACCTTACTTAACGTATGGATATGTTAAGCTAGTTTTCGACTAGGCAAATTTATTTGACGCAAAGCCAAATTTGATATCCAGTGATGTGGTTAGTTAGGGTAAAACCAATGGCACAAAAGGAGGATAGCTTCCTACCTTTAACTCAGTTCGGGCTAAATAATTTGCTGAGTGGAAAACGAGCTTTAAATAGGAGATGAAATAGCGAACAAAACGAATGAAAGAAAAATTAAATATAAATTACCAGTTTTCAGCACATTACCTTGGCGTTGTCCTAAGTGGGAGGCTTCACGCTAAAATACAGTATTATATGTGACACTAATTAACTACTCTTACTTTCAAAAGAACAAAGGAACACCTTAGAATACAAAACGCACTCACCTCCGCGTAGCTATTTATGTCGTGAGAAAAATGACCGGTGTTGCTATCTTCAGATGCTTCTGGACGCTCTAGGTAAGGGTTAAATAGAATTAGCAAAAATCCGTTGTCTCATATATTTTGCATTACAATTTGGCATTGCACCACTTTAGGTAAAATAGCGTCCGCTGCTAAAAATTAAAACAAAAAAAATATTTCATTTATCCACTAATACTTTAGCTATTTCGCGATCTGAGTCGCGCGAAGCGGCTATTCTTTTGTAATTGGTCAATTTGTTCCATAATGCATGGTTGCACTTGAGAGCTCTGAAAAAAAAGTAAAATGTCGCTTCGCGCAAAAAAGATTGCTAGACACTTTACACGGAAACTCTTTTCTGAAGAGCTGACGAAATCGCGTTACTACCTGGACAGTCATGGAAAGTTTCGACAATGTAGGGAGATTTAGCATGAGGACGTAAACGTCAAGGTCGGGGTGAATATGCCAAATAAATGGCGTGGCATGTCTATATATAATTATCAACGCATCACGCGATTTATATTCGACATTTTCACGTCCTCTTTGACGTTCACGTCCTCGTGCTAAATCTCGGTAATGATTTGGGCAGCGAAAGCATTTGTATTTTCTCAAGTATTGTAGCGAAGGCGTGACATTGTACAGCATATTCGTTCATTTAATATAATATAACGGGTTTAGAAACATGAACATAAACAAAATTTAGAATTGGTAGTTTTCTTTCTCTCACAAGCCAAATATCTGACACCAAATACAAGACGAAAAAATCAGATTCCCGTAAAACCCAACAAATGAAACAATAGCTTTTCTAGTATATAGTGAAGATCTACAAAAAGACAACTATGTCTTATCCCATCAATCTTTCACCGTAATTAACAAAAAATGCCAAAACGATCGCTGAAATTTGCTGTGAAAATATAAGTAACAAAATCCGCTCTCTGGTATGGATTTCTAGTTGGTTGCAAAATGCTTTACGAGCTTGGCGCAAGATTACCTGGCTTAAGTTCTAAAAAATATCTCCTCAACAAATTTCAATGTGACGGGTTTTAAGGCATTTTCAGCAAAAAACCCGCCACAATGTAGGCGAAAAGCTTGCGTTTCTTGAAATAATTAGGCACTTGGCATCTGAAACAGGCCTTCTGAAACATGAAGGTGGCACTTTGAAATAATTTATATTGCCAATAATTACCGAAAAAAATTATATAATCGCCAATTGACAAGTAAATAATAATACTAATCAGTATACAAGAGGGGGCTGCGAATATTCACATATATTTTTGAAAACACGTATAAGCGTACAAAAGAAATTCGTCGGACAGAACAGATATGAATATTCACCCCCCCCCTCCAATTATCGCGCGAGTCTCCCCCTCTGGATCAGAAGTCAGGATAATACTTGCGTGGGAGAGACTCTATAAAGGAAGAATTATGTAATTATACGGAAACGACTTTTCACGATGGCCTAAAAATGTTATTGATTGATTAGTTTTCGACTGACATAACCTGTATCAAAGTATTTGAGCTCTCTCATAGTAAAAAGATATTCACCTGTTTCATTCGACTCCGCCATAATTTCTGTAATGAAATAATAAATTTTATACTGGTCAGTATTTTAGAGCGATACTTAAGCAGGGAGAGTAACTGTGTACCACGATATTAGTGATAATGCAGAAGCTGAAACGGTGAGATTCCAACCCGCGATCTTCCGTTTGCAAGTCGTAAGCTCTTATATAGGTGATATTTCGGAACTTAATCTAGTACCTTCCTTATATCTGTTTCTTAAAGTGGACGAGTGATAATTGCCACATAAATTATGTTTATGTTATGTTCACATACCTTTAAAACAATCGCTTTTAAATAAGTCAGCAGGGAAGAACACGATGAATGCCAATGCAGTCCTTCAATTTAACATTTTGTTAGCTCGGTCTTGATGTTGACAAAACGGAATTGGTAACTATTTTTTATGCGGAATTGGTTAACTATGCTTCTAGGATTTCATGCTTACCAAAAGCCGCTCATGAGCGCAAGACTTCATTATTTAACTATTCTATTGACTCCCTAAAGTTTTTACAGTTAATACAGTTGGTACAGTATACATGATGCTGATAGCCGTATCCTTGAATTCCTGCATGAAAGCTTATGGGAAATCAAATTTCCACAGTGAAATGGTACATTTTAAGTATGTCCTTTAAGTATGTATCTCAATCAAGAAGTCTGCGGGTCATATATTTACGTTTATTTACTCCCAGGTTTCCACTAAGGTTATCATTACACTTTTGCTGCTGCTATACTGAGGTAATGTTCTGCTGTGATACACATTGAAGTAATATTAGACTCTTTCAAATTCCTTTGAAGGTGTGTTTGAGGTAACTTGCATGCATACAAAATTGAATTCTGCGTAGAATATGCATGAAACCCGTATTTTATTGTAACACAAAGTGCACGGTTTAGGTAACAGGTAACGTAAAATCAACACACTTACTTTCTCCTTGAGATACTTCTTAAACCACAAGGAAGAGAAGAAAAAGAAGTATTTTGCGAATAAGAGCTGTTAGCGACCAAAATATGACAACAATCTATAGTGCAAAGAGAGATACCACGGAAAACAATCGCTATCACTGAGGAATACACAGTACACCCACTCAAGTCGGTGTCTTCCAAGTTTACGCCCCGCTATTTTTATCATACATCATTGCCTGCTATTATTCTGACTAATTAGTGACATGTTAGTTGAATTCCTAACTGAAAACCGGCCTAATAGCTTAGTTTGCTATTACTCCTATACTTCAATTCAAACTAATACCTAAATTTTCGAAAAACGTTTTCTATAACTGTAATTATTAACTATTAACATACCTAAACTAGACAGGTTTAAAGGGTCTTAATTTCGAGTGGAAATTATACACACTTCAAATTCAAGCCAGGGACAGTTGATGGAAAAATGAGTCAACTAAAGGTCCTCCGGCAGGAATCGAACCTACGCTTTTGCGATGCCGGTGCAATGCTCTTGGTAGATTAGCGTAGGTTCGATTCCTGCCGGAGGACCTTTAGGTGACTCATTTTTCCATCAACTGTTCCTGGCTTGAATTTGAAGTGGGTATAATTTAAATCAGTAATAGCTACAGAAGAATAACATTTTAAACAAAGTTTTTGGTTACACGTCAATTCATCGACTATCCGAATCAAAATGTTCGTATGAATGTGAACGATTTATAAGTTCGTTGAGACAACACGGCGAAAAGGATGAGCAATGTATTTTATATTTGGCCGGTTGGAGAAATACCCATGCAGGGTAAAATATTCGGATACCATGCAAAACCTTTCTAAAAAGCTGCTCTTCCGATCTAGAGATCGTCAAACAGCGCGCAGACACGTTTTATACTTTCACTCAGAGTATTTTTTAGTAAAATTCGAAGTCCATTAGTGAAAAAATGAATCATTATGTATGGTGAAATGCAAATTAGTGCACAAGCGACAGACATTTTGTCAGTAATTTCTGATTATGACAATTAAGTAAGTTTGATTATTTTATGTTGACTTTACATTGAATCCAATTATTCAGTGATACGTTTTAAACACCAAGATACATCAATAAAAATCAGAACTATATATAAAGCATGGATACATATAGATTAATGTTATACTGTTCCTACGGTTTTCCCGAATTTCTGGGAGAAATTTTGATCTGTTGCAAGATCATGGAAAGTTTCCAGAACTCGAAACTATGTTTTAAACTTGAATCCGCAATCGTATAATCACGTAATCGTCAGTATATCGTTACTGGACGTTATCGTAACTAGACTAAAAACGTACGGTAAATCCATATAATCAAGGTATCATTATACATAGTAATAGTAAAAGTCTGGAGCCCGAAAACATCATAAATATAAGGATTCCTACTACATAATAGGCTTAATAGCTAACTCCAGACTCCAGTGTCGTCATTCTTTTTATATTATTGTTGTATTATCGAGTCAGTTATACTTATTATGATCACTGTGGTCAATCATTCCAGAAATATGACTTCCAACTTTCTATTCCGTTGTCACTATCAAATGAGAGATAAAGAACATAAGCTGAATGTCTTTTGACCTGGCCGCCGCTAAAAATTGCGCACGTCTAACCTAGCTGCGATGTATACCCTGTTTGTCGAACGTACTCTTTTTTGCATTGCTATGGAAACCCTTTGTATAATAGTGTATATGTTATACTTGGCGTCAAAAAAGCCACTTACCACGTAAACTGGACAAGCTGTGATGTAGTTTTTTGTAGTGGACCGGATCCATGTATATCTCTGTAAATTTTTTTTATAAAAGAGAAAATCGTTTAACGTAGGCCAATTGAGATTTATATCTATCGCATTATCAACGAGAAAAATTATTCTTGTTCGTAAATCTATAGGGTCTCTTCATTTCAAAGATTTCCTTAGTCTACAGGATGAACGACTGAGCTTAAATTTATACTTTCCAACTTTGCAAAAAAATTTCATTTTGTATGGCTTGTAAGCGACGTTTGTATAGATTCGATATTGATTTTTTAGAAAATGAAA
The DNA here is from genome assembly GCF_004324835.1 of Dendronephthya gigantea. Lineage (NCBI taxonomy): Eukaryota > Metazoa > Cnidaria > Anthozoa > Malacalcyonacea > Nephtheidae > Dendronephthya > Dendronephthya gigantea. The sequence continues at coordinate 236,183 of NW_021163211.1, read as the reverse complement.
ATGGATTGCAAAATATGCAAATGAAACCAGCTGCTTTCGGCCCGATAGCATTATATCAGATTGCTATCTGAGCATTTAAAATAGCAGGGCTTCGTATAAAAATTATCAGATACCGAAGTAACCAAAAGAAAATGTCGTGACTGGTATAGTGTAATCATTACAGGGTTGAGTTTACAATAAATTGCACAGTCGCGCCTTGAGGGAAGTTGTTCATTATAATATGAAGTGAGAAATTAGTCGAAAGCTCTTACCTGCATAATAATTATTATATTAATTAAGAATTAAAAAACGAGTCGCGTGCCTTTATGGTGTAATAATGCACGATGGGGAATGTTGGGAGAATACGAGAGAAGCTTGTAAAACACGAGGCGTAGCCGAGTGTTTTACAAGCTTCTCGAGTAATCTTCCAACATTTCCCCGAGTGCATTATTACACCATAAAGGCACGCGACGAGCTTTTTTAATTCTTTTAATATAAGAAGAAATTATAGGGCAACAACAAAATTTATTTATTTGATCAATAATGAAATTCTCCTTACATGTTATTTAAGATGTTGCCTAGCAACAAAAACTTCAAAGCCAGAAGCGTGCATTATGGCCTCACAATGCACGCGCGGTAGCCAATCAAATTGCTCGTTATATCATACTTATATTATAATTAGTCATATTTACCCATAAGATTCTTTTTCGTAAAATACTGCACTGCAGAATTCATATGCATAGTTTGAAGTGTTAATTGGGCTATGCACCATCTCAATCATTAATTTATATCTTAATAAATTACCCTGACAAATGTGGTACTATACGGTATAGAGTGTTGTGGCCTTAACATCATCACTAATCAAGTGACGGGTCCAGCGAGGAGAGGTGGGGAGTGGCAGGGGGTAGGGGGTGACATTTGAGTTTTCTCTGTGTTTCCCAAATGCACTTGATTGAACTAATTAAAGACATACCATCATCAAAAGTAATTTCCCTCAAATGGGAGTTCAGTTCTGAAAATGTTGGTCTGTCATCTTTTTTTGTAAATGTGGACTGGATAACATTCTGAATTGAGTCAGGGATTTTTGGATGAAGTTCAAGTTTATTCCCCTCAAGGACCTACAGAAGGGAAGTGATATGTTTTTATGAAATGTTTCTTCACATAACCCAGTAATATGGATTTTAGTTGTTTTTATTCAGAATACAAAAGTTTTTTGACTGAAGTGCATGCAAGTATGACTTTAGTTCTTCAACTTCTATAATATTCAAGAGATGACAGGACAGAGATATTTAGAATTAATTGTAGTTTATTTTCATGTTTCAAAATACTTACATATTCTCGCACTTCCTCGTCAATATCCAAAGACATTCCGTTTGGCATATTGACGTATGGTTTCGAACCAAAGGTGAAAATCTCATACAATAACACACCAAATGACCATACATCAGATGCAAAACTGAATTCACCGTCTCGAAGTGCTTCAACAGCCATCCAACGCACAGCAAACTGATTTTCCGAATAACCTTTGATGGATGATCTCATAGAACTAGACTGAGAATCGGTATCAGTTTGAGACCGCGAAAGAGAAGAAGAAAGATGAAAGTTGCCAAGTTTGATGACAAGACTTCCGTTTGGATCAAAAACAAAACAGCTCTTGGCACACAGATCGCGATGGATTACATTGTTTTCACCGAGAAATATCATTGCATTGCAAATATCTAGAGCAATGTAAAGCAGCAATTCACCTTGAGGAGGTTTCGTGAAATCGTGAAGATACGTCAACAGATCATTTTTGGATGCTTTCTCTATTATCATGTGCATAGGAGCTTCAACGGTGGAACCAAGCAAGCGGACTATGTTTTGGCACGGTTCTGGAACAGCATTCAAAATACTAAGGATTTCGATTTCGTCTCGTAAAGAAGAAACACCGGGCTCTGTTTCAGGTATTTCTTCTTTTGAGTGCAGGTGCAATTTTAACAAACATTTTCTGCCACTCATCAAGGCATCATAAGTACTGACTCTCTGCTCCAAAAGCTGAATTCGCGACTCTTGTAAAATCTCCAATATTGCATATCTATATTTTGAAGATAAATGAAGAATGGACAAATCTTCGATGCATCTATCCTCAAGAAATTGCTTGATAATCTGTGGTGTTGAAATGAATACCACTCTCTCGCACAGTTTTTCATGAAGCTTTGCCACAAATTCATCCTTGCTCGGTTTCGAGGAATTATCATTCTCTAGTTGCCCGAGAACTCCTCCACAACCTTGTTCGCCTGTCAAAACTTGGTCAATTATTGCTGCAAATTGAAAAATATACAAGAAATGTGATATTATGAAATATCTTCACATCGCACTATTGTTGCAACTTTGGGGTTTGAGGTGATGAATTTTTTAATTTTAACAAACAAGAAATTTACCAAAAGCCTTATAATGACGTGAAACGCAGAAAGACTGCATGTTACACGTAGTTTTGTATATTGAATGCCGCTTTTTATAAAATTGAAATAACATTACATTATAAACACTTCAAGTCTATAGAACCTCCATAGTCTACAAAACATTAATTAAAGTATACCTTTGTGTTTTGACGTTCTAACCAGCCTAAGCATCAACCGATAGACTAACACCTCAAACAACCAACTTTCCGTTGAAACTCTTGTAAATAACCGTTTCCCACCGCAGCGCTCGCGATAATCTGCGATCAACATCTGTAGTAAAATTACCGGTCTTAGGTCGCCTTGGTACTGATAAAACTATATTAAATATAAATAAACAAGATTCTCAGAATAGGTTAGGTGGTTTAATCTAACCATGCAATCTATATCTTAGACACTTATTGAGCTCTTTCACATGGCTCTCTACTACATATATAATGGTTCAAGAATGCAAGGTGAGAGTTTATGAAAATATACAATATATACTAGGTACTCATCCAGCCTGCGAATGCAGCCGCCCTATTTTAACTTATTATATTCCTAAAAATCGGGGAAATTAACATTCGCACGTTTTTCTTAAATCAAATTGAACAGGATGTGCTTAAAAATGATTAGGCAGGGGCCACCTAACTAATATAGCTGTAGGCATAATAACAACATAATGGCGGATTATTTTTTGTATGCCGTAAAATTTCAGCTAGGGCACTAATGCATGAGCGCCCTGGGCCGGAAGAAAGTAGATAACTTTAAGTGATTATTGAGGACGTTTAGGAGGATGATTGTGGACGATAAATTTGTATCACAGTGTGATAAATTTAAATGCCTTGTTCGGAGATAGGAAATAAGATGAAAAATCGCCTCGTCACTTGCTAAAAGTAATGTATTTTGATTGGACAATTTAAATTTCAGGTGTTCTTTTCTTGATTAAAAATCAGGCGTTGTTGAAAATTTTTTCAGAGGTTTGGAGGTTTTAAAAAGAAAAACCAATTCAGTTTACAACCCAAAGAGCATAAAACCCACAATACGATGTCACTGCACACGAAAAGACACAATCTGAGATTATAATCAAATTGAAACATGCGCCATTTCGAAGTTCGCATTATTAATTTTATTGAAGAACTGACTGACTGCAGTAGTTTCTATGTATCTGGTAAATAACGTGTGGACTGATACACCTACCTTCGGCAAATCTTGCATAAAGACAAGGCATACATGAATATCTAACCAACTATTTGCATCACTGAGCTCCCTACCAAGTTTCATTACTTCATCCTTGTCCAGCTCGCCATTCAAAAAGTATTTACACTTTTTAATGTTAAGTATGAGGGATTCCTTTCTGTCCGGTTTCTTACACGATTGAATAATCCGTTCAATGCTCTCCCTGGCGAGATATAGGCCGTACCGAAACAGATTTCGGTCTTTGTTGTCCTTGCTGTTTAAGAGTGTGCTTAGCTCTCGGTCAAATTCTTTGATTTTTGATTGGATTTTCGTAAATTCCTTCTCGTCACACTTCAGAAGGAATAACGTGATTAGCCAAGCATACGTTGTCATCCTGTGGCACTTGGGCTTAAAACGGTCAACCTTTAGGAACTCGAAAAATGATGAACGAAGAATCTCTTCCGCTTCTAATATATTATGACAGCGAGTTTCTGATGAATCTGAGATGCTTAAGAATATTTCATTCAGGAGAACATCAAGCGCTCTTTTCACTACTCGAGGGCTGTTACAGCAGGCCAACATCGCCAGCTGGTCAAGTTGTCCATTCAAAACTGGAGATTTAGGATCAGAACTAGTTAAAAGATGGATAATGAGAAAGGTTTCCTCTGCTGTCCTGGTTTCGTCTTTAGTACTTTCAAATTTATCGATGAACTCTTTTGGTTTGTTATTAAATTCGTACACTTTCTTTCTCATTTCTAAAAAGATTACATTGAGATTATGTACATAATAATAAATTGTTTAGAAATAATATCGATGAACATTGTTTGACAGAGCTGAGCAAAAACCTCAAGAAAGTCTTTCGATTCTTTCTACCACAAAATACTGGGCAAGTACTAGTATTGCAGTTGAGTAGGAAATTTATCTGCAAGTAGGAAATTTACATTGCTACCTGAGCGAACAGATAATCTCATGCAATTAAAAATTCTCTATACAGACTGTTGAATGAAAATTTCCAGTGAACTGTCTAACTATACAAATTTTTCTCTTCGTTACATGCTCTTTTTTTTAATTGTACGCACGGCGAACGCGCGCATGCATTTGCGATTTAATACATAAGATGTTGGTTCAGTCACTCACAAGTATTTTTAAACTTTGGCTTGTCAATGGTTTAAGCTTAACAACCGACGTCAGACTCGAAAGTGGCGATTTAAAAGCTTTTGGAGTTGAGAAGGGGTTCCTTTCTAGCTCCCCCCCCCCTTCCTGGAAAATGTTTTGTATTTTTAACGCTTAATTAGGCCTCTGGGATTTGACTATGTTCATTTCGGAAGACCTTTTTTGATGAGTACCATCAAAACAGAGCGAGTTTGTTGCGGTGTGTAATGTTAATACGTTTTTCTGGACATGGTTATGTTTTGCTAGTATTTGTATGCACTCAAAAGGGATATTATATATCACGAAAAAAAAATGAAGCTGTAAACCGGACAATAAACTGTATATTGCTGCAATTAGGTCTTTAACATCATCCAATTAAAAAATGTTCACCCATTCTAGTGACATATAAAACAAACAAATGTTGCATTCATGCATGTAATGATAAGAAAATTTTTCATCCGTGAAAGACGAATTTACCTATCTAACTCTGTTTCGATCAAGTGCGGATCTGGGGTGTGCAGAATAAATTACACAGCTTAATTTTAAATTCAAAACAACAACGCTATTTGTTATAGATTTGAACCTATCCTTACACTCATGTATACTTGACCGTTTGCCATTTCGATTACAAACATTAGCGGTTCAACAACACATTTTTTATATAAAATCAGGACAATCGGATTTAGAAAAAACTAAAATAAGTATATAATGGATACAATACCATAGAAAGTAAGGCTTTGGACATGATCATCAGCGGCAATGTTTGGCACATCTCTCTTTACTTGATACTTGCTTTTGACATCAATTTGTTCTCTGGGAAGCTACAACGTATAACATCGAACTATTTTTAAACTATATTGACAAAATAAAGATTTAAAATTGCTACATACCTATCCAGGATTTTCACAAGACTGAATTAGATAACAAAGAGAATAGACATTAATAGGAAAGTATGAGGGTACTAATTCCGGCCTAAGATTAGGAATTACACCCGGGTATTGTGCATTGACATTTATTTACCTGGATTGCCTGCCTGGACATAACTCAAAATGGCGGCGATTATGAGAGTGTTTGCTCATGAAGTCGACCACTGACCAGTAATTTAATCTCATATTCGTCAGCATTGATGGCACTTAATCTCATATTTTTCAGCAGATATGACGTGTATATATATATATATAAATATATAAATATATATACATATATATATATATATATATATATATATATATTAATATATATATATATATATATATATATATATATATTTCAATGGCATTGTGACATAAACGTGAACATGACGGAATCTAAAGCCGTCCAAATTCTACGTTATGGACCGTGGACAATCGACGTTCGACCGTTTTGTTAGTTATGCCCATGCGCAAAATATGAAAGAGACTGTGGTAATGAACAAATTAACAGGTAACTACGAAGGAGCATGGATACAGTTCAAGACTAAGCGGTGAAACAATTTAACATCTGTCTTAAAAGTACTTTGTGTGTTTACTTTGGTTATTGCATATTTGCTACCCGGTAAGGATCGATGCATTTAATTTGTACAGTTTTTAGCTTAGAAGGACATAAACAAGTGTGGAAGCTGGGTTGTTGCTCCATCGCCTTAATTAACTTTAAAAAGTTTTTTAAAACTGTAAAGAACTTTAGACTTTAAGAAAGTTAAAAAATTTTAACTGATTTTGATAAAACCAATGTCACCGGTTGGATGCAATCACAGAATAAACATTCAAAGATAATATTTCACGATTGGTCTTTATCTTTAAATATATTCTACTCATGGCTTAGAGCTTGAAGCTTGGTTTGGATTTGCGAGAGGTTGCTGCATGCATGTGTTCAGTTCGCATGTGCTTTATATTCCATATAAGCAACCAATGTACTCACCTCGTAATGCGTATTTTTCCTGGACGGTGGGGTAGATTGGTAATCTCTGGCTGGTAACATTGGAGGAGGAGAACCTAAATAATTGTTATTAGTATAAATTCCAAGCTGACTATTGCTTTTCATGCATTTTGATTGGTCAAAATTTACTGTCCCTGAAGTGATAGTTACTGGTCGGTGACTATAACTTTTTGTTGCCGTTTTGCAAATAAGAAATTTGAAGTAATTATAAACTTTTATGAAATTTTGTTGATTATTATTTGTAAAGACCTCGAAATTTATACTATATTTATAATTTATACTAATTGTTTAGTCGCCTCAGGCTCGATGGTTACAAGCCTATATAGCTATACTTAAGTTGTTCAAAGTATTATTAAATTTGCCACTGAAAAAGACGTACATTACATATACAAATAATTACTAAATTACCCTAGTAAATAAAATGGCAGGGTCACCACAACAGCGGTTGCCAATTACCGTGGGCCCCAGTTGAAATTGCAATCAAAAACGAGGCTAATATTTTTGTATGTTTGCATGGTGACAGTCGATAGGTAAATTTAGCTTGTAGGTAAGCATTGCACTTATGAAGGCCCGGGTTAACGGACCGAAAGCTTTGAGGTATTAAATACTTACGTGGTGTTCTTACAAGCTAAATTACTTAAAAACGAGGCTGTCAATAACTAAACTTCATCATGTAAATTCCAATATTCCAAAAAGGCGAACAAATTACTTGTTTCGCTCAAAATGGAACGTTAATGGAAAGGAATCATATTCATATATTATGCTATGCCAGGTTGATTTATATTGGAAGTGAATTTTTTTTTCAAAAGAAATTAGCTAGGTGTGTCGTACACTGCTGCATTAGCTAGTTTCTATCATTATAAGGTGAAAAAAGGCGTTCGCAAGAAATGTTATTAGTTACACTGTTAATTTCATGGTGCCAATCACCAATGCTGGTGTTGAACAAAAGGTACAAAATGACACCTTTTTTAGGCCTAGCTATGGGTGATGTCACACTGCATGCCGAAATGTTCACCGAATATATAGTTATATGAATGGATTCTGATACAATATATGTTCGGTTTAGTTTGACTTCACTATAAGCGCCATACATGCTTTCCAGCTGCCGCCACAACATATTTCCAAGCGTTTACATTATAAGCTTATACGCTCGCCACTGTAGCTATATACGGGCCGTTTAAAAATTCGTTACTCTTTGAAGGCTGTGAGGGTGTCTATGGGGGAGTCACAGAGAGTTTTTTCACTGATGGGGGAGTCACAGAGGAAATTTCACTGATGACGTCAAACGACGCAAGGTGAGAATTGGTTATTGGTAAAGTTACAAAAGGAAATTACTTTGCACATGATTCGTCTTTGTCTTCAAAAAACGCCAAAACAAATTCATTAATTGTGAAACATCGTACATTGTACATCTTCACGTAGGAATCACTGATGATGATCTAACGGTCTACTATTAGAACAGTCAACAGTGGTGAGAGGGGGCTATGTCGTTTAGCGTCGCGTAATTTTTGATATAGTGTATAAAAATTATTGGTATTCGCTAGATAACGTCAGAGAGGGTTGGGAAATGTATACAATACCATTGGAAGGAATGTTTTGGTCGTCTTCAGCGTTTGGTACAGCGATCGTTGAATCAAATCTGCTACTGACATTCTCACTCACTTCTAAATTCTCTCTGACAACGCTGGTCTGATTGGGGAGCTACAAAGTGCAGAATAGAGATTTTTCAGTGTCTTCGTCCTTGTCGTTTTATGTGAAAGGCTTTCCCTTAAAAATAAAACCTAGAAACAGCATGGCAGCGTCTTTTAACAACTTCGCATCACGTAAATATGGCATAACAGGGAGTTAGCATGACCTAGCTGTAAGGCCAATTTTTTTGGCAGTTATTTGTCAAATTTGATGTAAAGATGTTGCTTGAAAATCCTGGACAAAGGTGCGTGCGCGTATTTTGACAATTGAACAAATTAGCTTTCTGCTTGACTGGTGTTATGTAATAGATATACATAACTTATGCACTTCCTGATACGTTTACTCACTTCCGATTATGTGTAACATCGTAAATGATTTTATAGTCGCGGAAATAGAAGCGTTCCGAAAATATCAAGCGACTCATTTGCTCAAATTTATCAGTTGGCCTACAGAGTTCATCAAATATTTGGAAAACTCCTAACTTCCGGTTTCGAATTGAATAATCATATGCGTATTTATTTTATTGTCCGATAGGATTAGAGATTAGTCAATTTTAAACTGGGAGTTAGGAGTTTTTCAAGGAATTTTTCAAATATTTGAACACCGTAAGCCAATTAACTGATAAATTTGAGCAAATTAATTACTCGATATTTTTCGAAACGCCTCTCTTGCCGCGATTGTAACATCGAGCATCGCACATAGGTTTAAATTTCAATATCACGACAATAAAAAACAGCTCAATATTTATGAAGGCCAAACGCTTTTGAAAAGCTGCATATACTTACCTGTAAGTATGCGGGATCGTTAGATGAACGACTGGTTATTTCACCTCTTGGTTGTTCATGAAGGGATCTACGTCCAATGTCAACATTACCAAATGCTAAATTGTGCAGGAGTGTTTGAAAGATAAAAGCAAGAACAGCGGTTTTGCAAAGCGTTTTGGCAATCGGATTACGGTACGCAATTTGGCAATGCTATATTTCGTCAATTAATTTTAACCAGGGAGCAGCGTGGCAGCGTCTTCAAACAACTTAGCATCAAATGTGGTGTAACAACTGCCTAAAATAGACAAAACACTTCTCGACGTTTCGACCTGAGGGGCTTCATCAGGAGAGTTAGTATGAAAATGAATAGGGGAGAATACATTATACATGTTTGTATGGGGGCAAAACACATGTAAAAATGTGCCAATAGAAAACCAAAAAATCAAAACAAATTGGAATACATTACGTTGCCAAAGAGAAGCCTGATGGTGGGCTAAGAGTAGCCCGCAATGAGGGAAGCCTGATAACCCACGAAAATATGCAAAATATTTTTTGTTGATCGGGCTTCCCTCATTGCATTCCCTATTCTTAGCCCACAATCTTTGGCAACGTAATGTCTTCCAATTTATTTTGATTTTTTGAACGAAATATGTAATATCTTTTCGATATTTTGATCAGGCTTCCGTCATCACGTGTTTTGCTCCCATACAAAACATGTATTCTCCCCTATTTATTTTCATACTAACTCTCCTGATGAAGGCACTCAGGTTGAAACGTCGAGAAGTGTTTTGTCTATTTTAGACAGTTGCTATACCACATTTGATGCTAAGTCAATTGATTTTGTTTAATTATGTACCGGGTGGCGCAAAAAAAGTTAACCTGTTTGATTGAGCATAACTTAATTAAAGAGCTATTAAACTAAAGTTACGTTTTTTAAATTTTCTAATATCTAAATTAAATTTTGATATATAGCATAAGGTTTTTCATGCAGTTTTGACCGAGATATCGGGGGTTCAATTTAAGTATGCCTTTTCGTAAAGTGTAAAAAGTAACTAAAAATGGCATTTAAAGTGAGTTGACAAATCCTAGTATTTTATCGCACGTATTCCTCTGTTTCAATGAAGTTTAAATAGAAACATTTGACAGATGGATGAGGTTTTTTTTTTATTTTCTGTGTTACGGCATGCAGAAAAGCATTAAAACAAAAATTGGTTATTTAGGTTTAGACTTTGTTCCAAATATTTCATGTTCCATGTGGCACAAAATTCGTTCCGTAGCGCACAAATTTAATTACTCTCATGAATTCTACTTGTTTTTTCTTAATATGCCTCGTTTAACGATACAACATTATTATCTTTTCTTATTCAATATGCATTTTTGACTAAATTATTGCACATTTAAATGATATGTATTAAAAGTAAAACGCCGATATCTCGAAGAATACTGTATCAAAATACCCGTGATGTTTACCAAATTTTAAGTTACACATTCACGAATCTAAAGAAAGTTATTTTAGTGTAACAGGGCTTTTAGTTTTGAAGTTATACTCAATCAAACAGGTTAACTTTTTTTGCGCGGCTCGGTGTAGGCGGTAGGCCTCGTTAATTGCGTGATAATTTTAAGAGATTGAACACTCGAAATGTTCTTGTTCTGAAGGTGGCTGCCTAGGGTTATCGCCGCGATAGGGTTGTTGAATAAATTTGATTCCTAAACTCCATGAGTTCAATTGAACATTTTTTCCATTTTTTTTAGAGGAATTTTATTTAAACTCGTCAATCGGGGAGTAATTTTTTCATATACGTTTAACATACATTTTTCAGTAATGAACATGCAGATACATTATAAATTGATAGTAAAAGCATTCCTTTGACTTACTGTTTTTTTAATTTTGTGTTTTGGTTATACGGGTAAATAAAAGCAACCGCATTGAATGGCATTAGAATTTATTTATGGCCACGAGGCTATATAAATAATTCGAAATGATAGATACGATACCATTGGAAGTAGGATTTGGGTCCGTTGTGTTTGTTTTAGAATTTTTTTCATCACCATTGGTCCGTAGGGGAAGCTATAAAATTACAGTTATTATTATTAGACATTGCCCATCCAGGTGATAATTCAGGAGTGCTTTCACTGACGAATACAGTTTTTTGTGTTCCAAAGTCGAAATATGAGCTTTAAAGTGTTTTTTTTTCTTGCGGTCCGAATTCATATTTTAGAGTTTCCTGCAATCTGATTGGCTACGCAAGCGGTCCGTATGAGGCCGTACGGACCGCGCGAGATCTAAAAGCACAGTTTATTACTATACTTTATCGTGAAGTAGAGATTATAAAAGAATTAATAACAAACAAATACGCAGGGCTAATAATATAATGTTATAGGATGAGTCATGTCATAATTTTTTGCGTCGGACTCTTTACTTTGCAATCTTCAATTTTTAATCTCCGGAGTGTCCTACATCCTAGTTTGTGTCTAAAAGTCTATTGTAGCAAGTATTTTCAAAAATTTCATGGTTCTTATGATTTAACATTCGATTGTTAGCTAGCCATAATAATGGAACGATTTAATTAATAAGTGCATGGTATGCACTCCAACTTGCCAATTTGGAAAACTAACGGAAATCGAAAAGAAAGTACTGTTTGGAGGAGGCTCGAGCTCTTGGTTGTATTAGTTTTCTTACCTCTTCGTATGGATGATAGTCAGGTTCATTGCTGGTGTTGTCATCTCTTGGTATTTTAGAGCGTTCTAAATAGTTAATTCATAAATGATTGGTCGATTGTTATAGCAAGTTAATCAATTATATATATTTTTAAGAGGAAACGGGGAACATTAACAACAGTGTTTTAATATTGTATATCGAGGGCTGTTTGTATTTAAACCATCAACTACATTTTGGGTACTGATTAAATTATAGTTAACTAATTTCAATGTTTGCGATTACTTTTATCTAATGTCGGCACAAACAACTGTATTGTGAACATTTAATTACAGTGACAGTGACGGTGACAACTCTCTCACTTACCGGCCATTTTATTTCTTAATTGTTCTTTTTTTCTGATGCACTCTGTAAAACAATAAAGTCACACAATTAAATACATCACCTTGGACACCTTCATCATTATTTTCAGCCATAAAAGTGTGGTTTTGCATATAAGCATATATATAAGTGCATGGCAATGGTATTGTGTCATCAATTTTTACTAACTTTTAGTCTTTAACATGAAACTAGCTTCTATAAATAGCTATAATAAATTAAAGCGAGAAGCAACGCGTGTCAAGCTACCGAATTGAGTAATATACCGAGTACCAGCAAATTGACAAGTATAATATGATTTGTATTTTTGGTTCCGAAATTTGTTCGGGTTTTAATATTTGAGTAACATTTATATTAAGAAATAAAAAAGATGCAATATTAATCGGGTTTTATATAAAGTTTCTGCCTAATACAGTTTGGCACAAACCAGGGCCGTAGTTAGAAGCTGAGAATTAGGGGGTGTATATTCATATATTCATCTTATGGCCGACTGTTTTCTTTTGTACGCTATATTTCCTACGGTGTATACCGTGTGTATAAATGACATCCATGTTGTATTTCGAATGACATCCATGTTGTATTGCGTCATTCCGTTAAAAAATGAACGAATATTGGTTTGACAAAAAAGTCAATAAAAAATTACATTTTTCCGCGGATGGGAATTGGACATTTCTCTTTTCAAAATATGTCAAACAAGGCTTTGAAATGCTAATTATCACTGAGAATATGCAGAAACGCAAATTTATCGCAAACTTCTTCTTGTGCAAAACAAGTGCTTCGTTCATTGAATTAAGTTTGCATTATCTTTTGTCTTTAGGTGTCACTTCGAATTCACATCAGCTGAAAATTTTGATTTCAAACAAGTAACTACCATTTCTGGTTATTAACCATTTCTAGACTTATTTCTGGTTGTATTGATATACGAAAGATATGGTGTGAAAATGATATGAAAACCTAATAGGCTAGGCTCTTTATTGCCACAAAAAAATATCATATTCGAATTTTTTTATACACCCTGTATAAACATGAATACATACATATACACCCCTCCCCTAATAAAGCGGTCTGTCTGCGGCCATTGTAAAAATATATGCATGTTCATAAAAACAATAAGGAAAAACATATTGATATCTGCCGATCTACGAAACTTTGCCGCTAGGTATGATGTGTAAACGAATTAAAGCATGTATGAATTACAGCTTTTAGTTTTTGCATTTATTTTTTTAAAAAAAATCTGTCAAGTATATCCGAAAAAATTAGGGGAATTCTCAAAGGTGGTGCATTATCAGAGAAAACAGTAACCAATTTTGAGCGCAATGAAAGTACATAATTATAAGGTAGACATATGTAACCTATATCGCAGACTAGAATGAAATTGGACACCTCGGTGACGGCTCCCTTTTGTCATGAACCATGAAATAAACCATATTGAAGTAATTGAATACACAATAATCAAGAATATCTTAGGCTTTATCTGTGGAAAATAGCGCAGATTAGTTCGAAGTACAGATTATTGCTTTCGCTCTAGCATCGGTTTCATAACGTGCAACTAATCGCCGGATAAATATAACGGTGTTGCACGTATCACGTCCGTAGAAAGCATCAGAAAGTCATACTATTATTGCGTAATGAAACATACCTGTGTTATATTAAACGATTTATCCAAACTCATATCACCACACATGTACGCATTCTAAGCAAATCATCAAAGGTTCTGCAAATAAGGTAAAGCAAGCACAAACACGCATAAATTGCATTGCATAGACTTACGAATAAATGTTATGAAGCAACCACTGCGAGCCTTTGTGGTCACTCACTTCTTGCGAGCCAGTTAAACAATAGGCCCAGCCTGCTTTGCGCGCTTTGATAGCCCGCAATACCGGGCTTTAAGAAGCAGAAATCGGGTTGGATGCTAGATTAACTTCGGATTTTCGATTCAAGTTATTGTATCTGCGCTTCAGTGAATAATATACACACGAGTTCATTACTTAAAAAAACTTAGGAATACACAGCTATGAATTGAAGCTACACGTTTGAATAAATAAACCTACGCTTTTAAACTTTTTAAAGTCCACATCAGAGACGGCGAAAGATCCTTAATTGGGAGGGGGAGGCTAATATATTCATATATTCGTGTTTGCATTATTAGTTCTTTTCATATTGATTGTTTTACGGGCTTTTGACACGAATATATGAATATTAGCTACCAATATACATGAATTTTGAAATACAATAAAAAAGCCAGGTTTTGTGGCTTTCCGTTTTGACTATCCCAGAACCTTTGTTTTCTCGTAAGAGGAAATCGCTGGCTCGGGAACTAGATTGAAACCATAAGAACCGGCAAAAATCTGTGTGTTGTTGCCCGGGATACATTTTAACAATGCACTTTATAGCTTAATTCGTTATTGTTGAAAACATTACGAACAGTAACGGGGATACGATTTTAACTAGACAGGCTTATTCAGATGCTCAGCTATGTAGTTTTAACATACGTAATGCGCTTAATAAAACGTGTGAATAAAGCTCTAAACGGCAGATTAGGTATAACAAGTGATTATGCACTTTTTTATTTATGATTATAATTTAGATTTTTAGATTTTTAAATTTGTATATTAGGATTCGTCTTTCTTATAGATTTATTTGACTATCACTGTACTGATTTCTACTGAAGAAGGACGAAGTGGGAAACGTTTTATCATCAAATAAATGGAGAAGTGAGAAGTTGCCTGCTTTTTTGAATTCTTTGGAATATTTTTGGTTCCAGATTTTGAACACCAAACTGCTCATGCATCTTCCCAAGTAGCTAAGATTTAAGTCGAAGGTTTTCCTAATATAAACAGAGATTAATATGTGTGTTTCTCCATTATCCATATTTTCAATCAAGTTATCAATCAAACCTTTGGCCAACCCCACACTTTTACCAAGGTCCTGATATCACACGTCTCGTCATTAGCAAACGTCTGCGAGTTCAACGCGCGAGACTGGGCTCGTCTAACCCACCAGTCCATCTGCGGCTCCAGAACGGCAACAGAAACAGGAATCCCACGACATTTGTCAATAAACCTCTTGATCCAAGCGCAAACTCTTAATGTTTTCTTCAAATCCCACCGGTCTAGCAGATCATCAAATTCATCTGTTTCGTTCACCATCACGTTGGCTATCGTCTCGCGAATAAACCTGCTCTCTGCGGCCGATTCCGCCGTAGGCTCTCTAGCAGGATTGATGGGCCGAGCGTTTGGACTAGACAACCACGGAGGGCCGTTCCACCACAAATCATTGTCCACCACTGACCCGCCACGACTTGCTAGGTCTACAGGATTCTCGGAGGAAGAAACGTACCGCCAGGCATCGATTTTGTGCTCGGTAATTTTCCGCACCCTATTTGCTACGAGCTGGCGATACTCCCCGGTTCCGCCTATCCAGTGTAATCGCGAAATAAGATCGTCATGTAGAGATCTCGCGAGATTTGGTCAATTCGGTTTGGTAACCTAGGTTTCTAACCAGCCAAATGCTGCTCGATCACTTCGCCCAGCAGAAACGGGGAACATACCAAACCAAACCAAACAGTGCTCTGGTGAATCTTACCGTCACGATCTCGTCCGATGTAACATTTTTTAACCAGTGGAAACTGAGCGCATCTCGATCGTCTTCTTTGGCACGCATCTGGAGGAACGCCTTCTTAATTCATGTCAGCAACAAGAATCATGGGGCGGAATCTACCGCAAACAAGAACATCCCATAGTTTGTTTTGTAAAGATGGACCAGTTTCTAGGCAAGCGTTAAGCGATGGACTTCCTTTCTCGGCACTAGCGGAACAATCATACACAATACGCATCTTAGTGCTTTGGTTATCTCTGATGACAGCTCGATGAGGCATATAATACTCGCGACCTACGACTTTCAATGGCGTCTTTTCGACGATTCCTTTCTCGAGCTGCTCGTCAATTGCAATGCTACTGTTGTACTCTTCGATTTTACCAGTGTCTCGCAATCGTTTGACGACAGACCTCAGACGGCGAAGACTGGCGTTTCGGTTATCGGGAAGGGAAGGATGATTTTCTGTCCAAGGCAAACTGGTTTCGTACAACCCGGCATGGGGATCACGTGTAAGCTGCTCACGGAAGAGTTCGTTAAACCAAGAACGTCCAGGGCAGATAAACGTTCGTAGTCTGCCGAAGAATTGACCGCGAGAAATCCGGGAACGTCATTGCTATCTAGCCCCGGGGCCATTATAACCAAGCCGAAGCGAGTGTGCTCGCTCGGCGATTGGCTCCTCTTGTCTACCGATACGAGATTTAACTGAGGTACGTATTTTGGGGTACTCGTTTGCACCCCCTCTATATCTCCCAGGTGGGCATAGTTCTTAATGAGCGTCGCTCATTGTGCAAGTTTTCTAGGTTTAGAAGCCCAACTTTCTCTATTTTTGTGACACGTGCATATAGACCAAAGTTTCCTTTTACTGATTCGAAGCGGATATCATACTGTGAAACTTTGAAGTGGAAGTACCCATTACGGTAGCGATTCGTCGCGTTTCCCTTTTGACTTCACTTGCTTGCGTGAAATCGACTAACTTGGCGGAAACGTACGAGTGACTGGCGCTGCTATCTACAATGCACGGAATTTTATGCCGCCCACTTTAACCACCACGATTGGGTGAACAACTGGGTCAGATTTTGCGTATCGACGTTAGATGTCATAGCCGGTTCATCCTCTTTTTTCGGTCTTGTGGACATATGAATGCATGTTACCTTTTCTTGCATTTTTGCATGGCAGGAAATTTACTTTGCATGCACTGACAACGTGCTGCCCCGCGGCGCAGTTAAAACATATTTATTATCACCAAATATTTCTTGCGTGCTTCGGGTGATGAATTTCTGTCACATTGCGTAACTTTGTGATCATTTAATCTTTTTGTCACAACACAATACAATTATTACGCATATACATGTATATTTACACCTCGGAGAGGTGAGGAAAAGAGACAGCCCTGTGTCTTAATTGTTTTTTTTTCAAGTCACATATTTTCAATGTACCGTATATTTCGCAAAGTTGCAAAAGGTTTTCCCATGCATTTTTTTGTCGCTATGAATGAGCAGAAAAACAAGTGGTTTTAAGCAGGTAAATATCTTGCTCTCGTGACACTTTAAAAACCTTAATTCCGAAAGACGGCCGTGTTCAATAATTCACTTCAATAATTAACCTTTCATTGGACTTACTTTATAGCACTATGGGCATTTAGGCATCCAATGCTTATTGTAGTTTAAATTAATTTGGGAATTCTTTAATTATGAGGCCTATATCAACAAGGAGGAGTTTCCTTTTGAACAGTTTATTGATTGGCAATTTATTTTTCAAGCAAAACAAATCAATGACTAAATTTTGAATACTTCATGCAAAATGATAGATAATAAATAGTACACCTTGCTTGCAGATTGTTTGATATATTAACATTGTTATGGTGCGAAAAACCTAATTATAATTTTTGAAATGTCATTCAGCAATCACCCGTATAGTATTCCAGCTATATTCCTGCATTTTCATATTTGATGATTTAGCTTTACAGACAGGGGCACTATATTTTAAAGTCGAGATCGAGTGTATAGCGCGATAATTGTTTAGTCGTTTTATGTAAAATGCGAAAATCACAAACTAAATCGGCGTTCCCTTCCATATCAACATATAAACTTCTCAAGAGTCGTCACTGTCAGTGAGTGAGCTCGAATGGGTGAGTGAGTGATGAGATTGATACATTTATTTCATTTGTAACTGCATGTGTAATATAGTATTTATCATCCATAAATAGTCATAGAGAAATTAAATTAGCGAGTTCTAGGAATTACTACGACTTGAGACGCTGTTTGTTGTTCACTTAAGCCATCATGCAAACCTTCATTCACGATTTCATTATCAATTTCGATGTCAAAAGCTCAAACTATAACTTTTGTGAAACAGGTAAACAACAGCAAGAACACTGGCACAAAAGGACAAATTCCGTACTTATAAATTCCGTCATTGCACGCTGAGGCTCACGACATACATATATAAAATTATGTGAATTTCTAAACAAGCCACATTCAAAACGTATATACACTTTATCAAAGAACTGAAAGAAGTAAAGATTACTTACCAACGCGATTTCGTTTTCAGTACTACATACATCACGAATTGATTAATGTCATTCAGCGATATATTTTTTCTTTTTAGTAAACAGCAGTTTTCCTAATTCCGTGTATCACTCATGTATTGACGAACTATAATCACCTCGATCAATTCAAAGAAATCTCAAAATGAAACTAAAATTGCAAAATAACAGGAACTTCATAAATATTAAATGCGACCGCGATGGTTACCTTAGAGACGCCATTCGACCGTAACATATAGCTAACAACAATCCATATGCAACAATTAATATGCAACAATGTGGGATAAGAGGCCAATGGTATGGAATAATAATAACTGTAATCAAACGTTGGCTAGATTTACAGTGTTATTTCCCTATTACAGAATACATTTACAATTCACTCTCAGCCAAAAACATTGAAAATAAACCGGCTGTTAATTTATAAAAAAGATAGGGCTACTCATACTTCATGCTTCATGTCCATCAGACGCAAACTTTTTGCACTTTCTCAGTCTAGTAAATAAGTAATGTCACTTTCTGGCATTCTCGCCTTCCAATCGTGGTACAGGTAGTTTATTGCTTCGTTCAACGGAAATCCTAAGATCACGGAAGCCAGGAGGCGACAGGAATAAAATTACCTTCATGTCTTACTTTCCGTGTTCCATGCTCTATATAGACTATATACTTTATGTTTTGTCGATAGGCTTATTCTATTGTTTCATTGTTCTATTGTTCTATTGTATTGTTCTCTATACTATGCTAAACTTGTCGCTTTTCTTGGCAAACTAAAATTCTCACTCCCCTTGATTTCACCGTGCACGATAACTCAAAAAGTAATAAAGCTAACTTGATAAAATTTTCGTTGTCGACTTTAAAGACAATTGGCTCGGGGGTGAACTAAAAGTTTTGTATTCCGTTCAGTCGAAGTAAAATAGCGACTGAATATATCAGATATTTATAGCCTGTAAAACGTTTAATGCTGGAGAAGTTTCGTTTATTCTAGTTCAGCTCCGACGCAAAAATATTTAGAACAAAATAAAACCAATTCCGTCGTTCTAGAGTTAAAACCTAGTTTGTTATATCGTGCTTACAAAAATCGTCTATTTTCCACCATTGGGTGTGTCTGGTCTGGTTAACTATAGTGATGGAAGATTCCTACAAGTCTTTTTTTCACTCAGAGCAACTTGGCTTGCAACATGGCATGAACAGATTTTTATATTTTTCAAAATTAAAGAAAAAAGTTTTTCAGTAGTGGCCACTTTAGCATGTTGGTCCGTTATAATTTGCATTTCACTCTGTGTAAAATATATATTATATTATGGTTGGCAGACTCTCGCTGTATACAAACAATATATTGAAAAACCTAAATTCCTTTGTAAAACACCTTACACTACACTGGACTTATTTGCACGGCCTTGCTACATTTAGCCTGCATGGCAGGCGTTTCTTAAAATCGGGCAAAGCGACGACGGCGAAAGACCACCTGCTGTGTTTGGCTATGTATTTTAAAACTCTGTCAACTGGTGGACGGGAATTGATGATTGGATGCGAGCCTAAGCCGCTGCCAATCAAAAGTAAATGTTTTTAATTGTAACGTTCAAATATATACATTTTCCACGCGTCTAGTCTAAATAATTTTCGAAAGTCGAAACACGAACTAATTCTTAACGATATGACTTTTTTAATGGCCAAAAAATTAGGACAACTGTCTTGATAGTGCTTACCTATTTACATTGGGAATTTCTATTGGGGCCTAGGATTCTTATTAATTATATTATTTTCAATATATTATCTTCAATTCCTGGAAAGTCATATACCGCGTATTTATAAATATATAAATATATAAAGAATAGATGATATACAAATTCTTCGACTATATATAAAACAGACATCTATTCTGTTGCCTCATAACAAACGACAGTGGTCATGTCCTGGTTTAGACTTTTTTTGTGTTCCTTTAGACATCTTAAATAATTATATATTGCAACTTCGAGAACCAGACTTCGATTGATAAATAAACTTACAGCAGTTCGGCGTTGGTTTCTATCGGGTTTTTTTTGTTTTTTTCTAAAATATATCCCATCTCCCAATTCTCCACGAGGCATAAACATATTTAAGTCAGATATTATATCATCCACTTCGAATTTCTATAGGACGGGAAGTATGTCATCCTCGACAATAGATTTTCATCATTTCACCTGTAGAATAGCATTCAATTTAGCCTAGCTAGGGTCTAAAAACACACGCGAAACTCGGAATTTCCCCAAGAGACTGTAAAATCTTGCATGATGGATGTCCTGGGCATTTACGGAAAATACCAAAATTTAAAATTTTCTAGAGAAGAGGAACATGTATGGAAGGTCATGTTGTTTGAGTTGTAAATATTTAAATATTTTTTATCCACATTTGTAAAGTAGAAATATTGTTAATAAAATTTTTTTGCAGGTGCAAAATTTGACTGTCATCATACATAAAAATGTGTATGTCAATTTTGTGTTCCCGACAGGGTACTCAGGCATTTAACTCCAACCATTATATTGTTAATAATATACGAGGAAATGTTCTCGACCCTGATTGGTTGATTTCAGTGCATTTAATCCCAAACAATAGTGCAAAAATGTGTAACAACAGTGCAAATTTCTGTAACAACAGTGCAAAATCCTGTTACAAATATATCTGCCGATTTGCAGAAAAAAATGAAATTACCCAATCAAAACGTAGCAAAATGCCCGCGCAAAGACAAAGTTCAAAAACTTTTAAAAGAAATAAACATGGCCGGCGCTAGCGGTGGGCAAAGATTCCCCAATCTCGAACAGTCTTCAATACTGGAGCTACAAAAACTGTAGCACTAAATATTGGTTAAATGTGTTTAAGAGCTGGGCAAGGCAACAAGGTTTTAACGAGCAAATCGATACGTACGAAGTAAAAGAGTTC
>NW_021163211.1:75000-212500 GCF_004324835.1 Dendronephthya gigantea | reverse complement strand
TACTGTGATACCATTCAAAAATTGCCAGCAATGTTGTGCTGCACCACACGGGTAAAGTTTTCAACAAGTTTAAAAAACCTGTTTTGCTTCAAACTTATTTTTTTGATAAATGGGGGACATGCAACTAGTGTGTTCTATTTTCGTACGCGACTGCTTAAATATGTGTATTAGTAGACCAGTGCTAGTACCGACTTGTGTAGATAAATACAAGACACTAAAGAGAGGAATACGCCGGTTCTCTGAGATGGATCGTGACCTCTTAAACACAAATCGATATTAATTCTTCAGCAATAAATCAAGGAGTAAAGTGAACATTTGTCACTATAGGTGGTTTTTAGATGTATCTATCTGCATCTTTCTTCGCAGGCCCAAGTCCTAAATTGTATTCCGAGGTATTTACTCCCCCCCCCACCCGTATTACTGCTGTGCTTTGATAATAAAGTTTTTATTTCATAATGATGGTTATATAGGTCGATAATCAATTACAGCAGCTCATCTTAAAATAGTTTTCTGTTACGTATCATTAAGTAAATCGATGATAATGAAAATAAAATGCACGGGTCACTACATATAAGTGCTAAAATGACTTATTTAAAAAAAACTAATTACGATCCACCCCGGCTTAATAAATGGCACATGTAAATCGAACTCCGGCCGTAGCTTCGTTCATGCATCTATTCTTTTTCTCTTCTTTGTCCTCCTCGGTATCTGTGATCACTTTTCCATCACTGTGAAGTATTCCGATTGTCAAATCTCTGAGATAATATCCCGGTTTCAGTGCAAACACTCCATTGTCGTAGATAACACCACCGTAATCATTCAAAATTTTTCTCGTTGCTTCTTTATCTTTTGTAAACAATCCTGGAGACAAGGATTTTACAAGGACAGCAAGATCATGCCCAGAATTTTGAGGACATTTGTATTCAGCACATTCGGCAGGTTTTGTTTCTGTCATGGAAATCGTGACGTATCCTTCTCGATTGTTGTTATCTCCACTCACGCTTTCGACAATAAATGATGCCGTTTTATCGGGGCATTCGTGAATATTCTCAACTGCAATTTTCACGTAACATACGTTAGCCTCAATAGCATTTCCCGGATACCAATTTTCACCAAAATCTCTATTTTCCTCAACTGTTTCGCGTGCAGGAATCAAAAAAGTGAAACTGTACTCATCTTCATCTGGGCTATTTTGACACGAGAATAAATCACTGTAAAAAGGTGAAGGTTCACTGCTCAGTGGATTCGTTAAACGATTCATTGTAATTTGATAGTTAGAACGATCTAAATCGGAATCTGGAAATTCTATGCCATGTCTTTCTTTCACATCGTCATGTATCCCTGTATCGCTTGGAAACAGATACTCTCTTTTCATGGTAGTACCTCGTATTATTGCATGGTCCTGAGTACAAAATGTTCGATAACAATATGCTTTATTTATTTGAATTAGATTTTTTTGATATCTTTTTAAGATGCCCTGCGTAGCATATACTGTAATATCGACTAGCTGGGAATCATCTTCCTCATCATCGTCTACCACTTTAACTCTGAAAAGACATGTGTCAGCCAGCTCATCTAAGTTTATTACCTTTAATTCCTTGTATACTTGAGGGTCGATACTTGCAGAATATAATGTTATATCTGATCTCTTTGAACGCTTTGTTTTTGGGGCTTTTTAAAGGCAGTATCCATAATACGCCATCTTCCGGTCTTCTCATCCATGTACCAGAGTTTTATTTTTTCTACTTCTTTTTCAGTAATGTTATACTTATTTATATCAAGCAAAATATCAATATTACCATTGGGTTGCAAACGATTATTGTTGTCATCTTTAAAGTCCATTTTTACCACCCCAAAAGTTTCCAGTTGTTGTTGCTCTCCTTCTTCGTCCACTGTGGTAAAGTCTCCATCGGCTTCCTCTACATCTGTCTCGTTTCGTGGATCAACAAAACTTACTTCAACTTTAACCGTTCCGTTGTAAGTCTCCCCATCTTCTGTCATAAGACCTTGTGGTGGTACTGAAAACGCTACAGCAGGTCCTGATTGTGTATCGCTATTCTCACCATCATTCTCTGGATCACTTGATCTTTGAGTGTTTCCCGAGTTTCCCAAAGGGATTTCAAAGCCCTTCTTCGCATCAACTATGATAGGCTTCGGCAGAGGTTTCATTCGGACCTCTATAAATGTTTCGCGACCAGGGACCAACGGAATTACTTTTGTTAGTTCCTGAAAATTGTTATAACCACGCTTATCCTTAAAGGTCACAACGAAGCGGGAAAAGTGTCCAGGAACTTTAAATGAGAAATCACCTTTCCTTCCAGTACGAGTTAAATATTTTTCTCCGTGATAAATATACCCATATTTAAAAGGTGTATTTTCTGGACCACCTCTTGCCACTCCTTTAACAACAGTTTGCCTCACGACACAATCGCCGCAACCACATTTTGTTACTCTTTTCATGTCAAACGAATGCCGGAAACAATTGACTTTAATCTTTTTTGTAGCAATGCTTGACAACAAAAATTTTCTTTGCAATCGTTCAAACGTTTTAAACCTCGTGCTACGCATTTCTTTTTAGGCATTTGCCACATCAATGCTATTCAAGTTTGTTTCTTTGTCTGTACAGCCCGGTGGCAGTGTAACCATACGTTTCGATGGTGTCGGATCGCAGCTATCATCGGTAGCATCTGGTAAATATACTTTTTTTATTAGAAGGTTTTTAAAAATGGCCGAACGTTAATTTACATGCAACAATTCTAGACGAAAGCAAGGGAAAATTGGTATAAAAAATTAAAACGTTGCTGGGCATCGTAAAATGAAAGGGCGTATTTAATGTAGTTTAATCAAGATTATAGAGATATCAAGCATGCTCGAAAAACTAGTATTTTATTCACATAATCCTATTAATCCTCCTAATAATTAATCCTACTAAGAGTAATCGGTCGATATGGCACAATAATCTCTGTTTCTCTACGAGTAAATAACATATCATCCCAGAATAGGTCAATTAATTTGGATAACTTAAATCAATCCAGGAAATTAATCTAAAGCGAATTGGAGATGGTTCATAGCTACTTTTGTTTCCCAGCCATAAGACAATTCGCAATACGCTGACGACCTAATAATTTATATACTTACTAAAAACAATAATATCGGCAGGATCCGAAAATTCTGCTCCATGATCATCATAAACTCGGCACTTTATTTCCCCGCTCATATTCTTAAATACATGAGGTATAATCAATTTACTGCTTCGTAATTCATCATGTTGGTATTCATCGGCTCCGCGATCATTAATCATCCTATAGAATTATACGAAATTAGCTTTGTTCAAATTCTTTCGCTACTCCTTCTCTAATTTTAGGCGTGGGGTTGTTTGGCATCCCCGGTTAATATAGATTTTCTACTTACTCCGATGAAATATTTTGAACTTTGAATGAACAATTGGGGTTAGAAGTGTTAAAAAAATGATGATTTTAGAATGATAGCTCTTATCATATAAATAGATTTCATGCGCAAGATTTTAACAAGAGAAGACTGGATGGCTATGCAGTCTGTTTTCATTCCGTGTTTGCTGCAAGGATGCAGTTGACGTATAATTATTTATTTGTTTATGCAGTGATTGCAGTCGACTTTAAAAGCTTCACGAAGTGACATTCGTTTTATGAAACTTCACAGTAATTTATTTTACACTTTCATGCAAAACTCTTTTTTTACTAAAAGTGATAGTGTGATAGCTTTTCAAAGTTGGTTATGTCTTGTCATTGCAAAACGACATATCAAATACCATTATAATTGAAATAAACATGTAAGCTGCATCTTTAGAGCAAATGCGGGATAAAATCATAAAAAGATTCATCTATACCTCGTCAAATAAATTAAAAAAATAAAAGCGTTTTACAAAGTAGTTTTTACCTACATAATTTTAGGCCAAATTTTTTTCATTTCTTTGTGCTTTCAGGTTCAGTATTTTCGTTATAATAGCATATTTAATTTTTTCACTTCGAAAAAACAACCGCCATTATGCAAAATCCGCTTGATTATCAAAGGTTATCCCGTAATAATCTGAGGTCGGTCGACCAATCAGAGGCCAGAATTTTCAATAATACCCTTTGCAATTATGCAAATGCTAAATTTATATTGACATTCTGTATGATTGGGAATTGCGGTTGAAAAGGAGGACATACCATTCAAATTTTGCCTTTGTACTGGATTTTCCTTCACAGCACAGTGTCATAGGTTGACCTTCTAGCCGTAGTTTACCTTCAGGGTGAGATGTTATTTCTGGAAAAACTAAAAAGTTTGGAAGATAGGCGTTTAAAAAAAATTCTTTCCTTATATATAAATGTCATATATGTTTTCAAGCACAAATTTTTCAAAGCACGCATGTTTATAGAAAATATTTCTCAGCTCTTACCAATTTTTTTCAAAATCACGGTCACGACTGCTGTTGTGGGGTTTATTTTTGTTGTTCTAATTGTTTGTGGTAGATAACTCTGTCTGTTCACTACGATGTTATCTTCTGAGATACAGAATCCTTTCAATTCAAATTTTCCAGAAATACTCGTTTTTGCCAATATTCTAAAAGGAAATTCGGCCAAAGCGATGGTTGCATTATCCAAGAGAACGCCTGTGTTATCCTTGACCACTCCAGTTAGTGTGTTATCGTCACAAATGCAAGCATCACAAGCACTATTCAGCCTCCCAGTTGTGCAGATTTTATTACAATCTAAATTAATAATTTAGTGATATGTAAAATGCTGCCCGTATGTTATCCTTCTGTTCTTGAAATTCACATGGAAGGTTACAGTCGCGGCAATAGAAGTGTACCGAAAAATATCAAGCAACTCATTTACTCTAATTTATCAGTTGTCTTAAGGAATTACAACTATAAGTATTACAATTATTTCTCACCTGGACATTTCCAGTTTGCACATGACCGAGATTCTATTGATTTTCCACGGCATAGCGTGTCATCATTTAAAACTGCATTTGTCCCAATGCATGTTCTTTGGCGGGTTTGAATTCCATTGTCACACGAAACTGTGCAATCTGTCCATCCTCCCCACCTCGACCACGACGCTGCGACTGCATGAAAAGATTTTCGAAAGGAATTAATTTTAAAGCATGTTAATAGTTCCCTTATACCTTTTTCAACTTACAGTATATTCAACCTTCATATTCATATAATACTCCTGAAAGTCTTTATAAACTGTTTATTCGACAAGTCTTTCGAAAATAGACGAAACCTCTTAGAATAGCTTAGTCAGTTGAGTCAGTTACTTAAAGTGCCTATATCACTTGTGGGATCTTTACGGATTTGAATAGAGCTTGAAAAATTAGTTTATAAGTTCTACAACCCTTTTTGATATAGTTAAATAGTTTCGGAAATATTTACATCTAAACATGACGATTTGCCTAAATTTCCGTCGTGCTCGGGGGCCTGGGACTCAGGAACCGAGTTCTTGTCAAAAATAATATAATCAATTGTAATTTTACTTCGATCTTCCAATAACGCAAAATATTTTGAGAAAAACTCGCCCAGTTGCTACAGCCATACACAACGCACCGTTCCCGCATTTTTTTCTTGAAAAGCGCAAACTATATCGCCAGTGAAACTCTTCATGTTTACATTATAAAAGACGGCGTGTTTGCAAATCATTCCTGAGTCCCAGTCCCCCCAACCGACGTATTTTCGAAACTATTTAATTATATCAAAAAGGGTTGTAGAACTTATAAACTAATTTTTCAAGCTCTATTCAAATCCGTAAAGATCCCACAAGTGATATAGGCACTTTAAGAAATTGAAGAAGTGGTTTGTAGGCATTTCGAATTTTTATTCTCTTGCGATACACAAAAGCGAACCGAGAAAAGCTATCATGTGAATTTCAGTGCTAAACGTCAGAGCTAGTTCACAGTGAACATGCAGATAAATTGAACTATTAGTGGGAACAAATTTTTCAAACTTTTCTGGAAACCGTTAAAATGCGAAAATAATTACCTATACAGTGTGGTTCTGAGGCGTTCCATTTTCTACTGTAGGTACATTGTAGAGCTTTTTCTCCAACCAACACATAGTGTTGATCACAAACAAAACTTATTTCGTCCCCTTCCAGTGAACCATCTCCAAGTACCTGGCCGTTTTTAATATGTGAAATTTTCCTGCAAAAAGCTGAAAACGAAAATAGTTTTGTGAGTCGCATTTCGACATTTTAACATGAAAAAATGTATATTACTATTATTCAGTAGAAATTTACGCACAGTAGAAAGATTAAATCATAACTGTGATTAAATAAATAGAGATTTCTTAATCGGAGGTGGTGACGTATGGTATTTTCGTACGCGTTTCCATTACTAAATTTGTTTATTTAATACATACCGAGGTTTTTCAAAAACACTAC
This sequence comes from Dendronephthya gigantea, assembly GCF_004324835.1. Classification (NCBI taxonomy): domain Eukaryota; kingdom Metazoa; phylum Cnidaria; class Anthozoa; order Malacalcyonacea; family Nephtheidae; genus Dendronephthya; species Dendronephthya gigantea. The sequence goes on along the minus strand of NW_021163211.1, from coordinate 206,099 downwards.
AAAACATTTTTATTGAATTTTATTCTTGGTAATTGTAAAGATCACTCGCTACATCGGAAAACGTTTAAAATTGCAACTTTTAAGAATGAATACAATAGCGTTAAAATTTCAATCTTCGGTGAATTATATATAAGTATTAAATACCACGGATATTAACGAGCTTAAGATTTCAAAAACGGAAAGAAAATAATACATAAGCGTAATTTCAATCAAAATAAAAAGAGGGACTGTCTTCATCTGACGAGTCCATATTCCTCATCAAGCTAAGAGTTTTTTAACTGCCATAGCATTTGTTTTGAACCAGCTTTTACCAGATGAAGGATTTATAATAAGATTAATTCCAAGGTAGAAAGGCCGTTCGGGATTATTCGTAGCGTCTGGTCTTTTACGGCAATACGTTTTTGGTTTGACAGGTCTTATGTTACGTGTTCTGCACCAGTTCGAGTTTTTGTCTGGCGCTCCAAGTATTCCAAATACTCGGTTCCATCCGCTGCTCTCATCAGTTTAACATCTCCTTAAACACATTTCCCTGTGCTCGTCGCAACCTCGCAGATCAAAATGCAGCAAGTTGAATAGCCAAAGTGTATTATTTTATAGAATTTTCTTCGACTGTCAAAATATATTTGACAGTGCAAGAAGATTCTTTTCATAAGAATGTTTTTCTCGTCATTCGTTATTTCTTGAGTTGTTTACTTCTAGCTTGAAGACATCGATTTTTCGTGTCTTTTCAAATGCAATATCTATATATTCGCAGTATATTCTTGTGCTCTTTCAAAAGCGATGAAAACCCGATAGGAAGCCCCGAAGGCTCGATGGTTCGTATTCTTCACCTCAAAATGAACTCATAGAGACAGTTGTTTAGTTCTTCGACTTGCAGTTCTTCGGGATTTCAGACAGTTCGTCTCTCTGTCTCAAAAACTCAACAAGCATCTTTACGACTCGGTCGGTTTTAGCACGAGTGTTTTTGTTTTTCTGGTCAATAATATATTCATCAATTGATTTTTCTAGTGTTGAGAATCTTTCCCCGGCTGTAGACATTGTCAAACTTGCAATCCAAACTTAAGTAGACTTAGGGGATGAATACGTGGTGTCTTTTCAGAAGCAAACCGGGCTAAAATTTTCACTGAATTGCAAGTTTCAGCCTAGGCTGTGTTTATGACGTGTCAGATTATTTTAAGACCAGACTGAAATTTAAGTTTGTAAAGGCTGGTAGTAGATCTGTTTCGATTCTTCGAGCACTTTAAAATCCCGAATGACATTAACTTGACTTTTAAGGCTGAAATTTCAGGCGAAAGGTGTAAGATTCAGACATTTTATCTTAATAATATGATACAGTGGAAGAAAATATCTAATTTCCATTGCAGAAAATGACAAAGAACCTGAATGGTAGTAAAGTTTGTTTCATAACATTTCGATTATTGCGATTATAGCGATATTAACATTTCGCTGCATCTTTGTGCTTAAAAATTCGTTTATATACGAAAAAATCGTTTACTTGTATACGATTTTCTATTTCACGCGTTATGAAGAGTTTCTAAAGAGTTTCATATGGGAAACATGGCGAACGTACTTATATTGGATAGTGTATTTTGGTAAAAATTGAATTTCTTTTTGGCGAAATTTTTTTCCTCTTAAGTAAAATTGAATCATGAAAATATAACAAGTTTGAAAACATCAACATCGTTCAAAACTATTAAACAGCCCCCAAGAACATGTAAGATCCAACTGGTGGAGCTAACGTACTGTGTGGTTAGCTATTTAGTGAAAATGGCATGCAGAGTTAAAATGCAGTTAGAGCATTAAAGTGCCTATACCGGTTGCGGATTTTGTATATAAAAAGTTTGCGGTAGTTTGAAAAACTTTGCAATACATTTTGTTATGGAAAATTTTTGTCTTGAAGGATTCTGGATTCATTAGCCTTTAAAGTTACCGGACGTGACGTCAATCAGAAATTGCCAATCGGTTTACTTTTGTTTAAGTTGCACGGAACTCCCGCTACGCGCTCACATGATGAAGAAACCTGCTCAAATAGCTACTTGTTACTTTGTCAAATAAAAAAAACTTACGAGGTCTTTAAAATATATGAATTTTGCATCTTACACAACGTTGTCCGTTTGTGCCTATAAAGTAGAACCTATCTTGTCGGCAAGCTTGTCGACGTTTGCGCAACTTTTTATATTGGCGGACATTTTGACCTTAGTTGCCTTTTTTAGTCAATAGACTGAGTAGCTGAGTTTTCGTTGCTACATAACAAGACAGCATTAATGGATGATGAAAATGAAAAAAGACCAAAATACCAACCTAAACACTTTGGTGGCATGTTTGACCATTTTCCTTCATAACAGTTTATACTAGCTGGACCGATCAGTTTATAGCCGTTATTGCATCCGAACTGAATTGATGAACCATGTGATCGACTTTCAGTATTATTCGCATAACCATTTGTCGGTATTCTCTTCAGTGGTGGGCATGATGCTACATATGAAAATCAGTGCAGAAATGGGTTCAAAAATAGAAATCATTAGGTAATTAAAGTGGCTTTAATTAAAGGTATTTCAAGAGTTATAGGTAGCTCATCCGAGCAGCTCACGGGAACATTGAACTTTAGATATCATAAAATAATATCAAAATGTGAGAGGGGAGAAAAAAAAAATTAAAAAATTAAATAATATTCAAAAATATTCTCAAAATTCTATAATGCAGGCTCAAAGAAACTCCCCCTTTAAAACACCAGGAACTGCATGGTCCCCATTTTTTTGTTGTTGACATATTTCGATGTTTAATTTAATTTCGTTTAGATTTTATGATGTAGTGATTAAAATATTCCTACCTTTACACGATGGAATTATTCCGCTCCAACTTCCTCTTTTACAAGTCAATTTGCGAGATTTTTCTGGAGTTAAAACTCCGTCCACTGGACATTCAAATTCTACTTCTTCTCCGTTGTAAAATCGGCTACCAATCACTTTTGCATTTGTATCTTTTGAGGGATCAGGGCATGATCCTATAGAAAAATAAGACACCCAATTCAATATAACAAATTTGCACCTTATTAAAATAATTTAAAATCATTTATATGACCACTCATTTTCAGTCTTTTCAATCTACTGGCCTTGCAATTAGAAGTCTGCATCGCACGGACTGTATACTTTTCATCTTTCCTCATAGAATTGCCATGTACTGCACATTTATTACTAGTATACATGCAGGTAAACATGCACGAATGGATGTTGTCTCTGAATTGCTTACTTTCGCACTTGGGATATGAAGCATTCCAGCTTCCAGCGTTTGTACACTTTAAAACTTTCTCCCCAACTATTATAAAGTTTGGATCACAAACGAATGCTATTTCATCTCCTTCAACCGTCCCCTTTCCAATCACGCGTCCATTGGCAATACTTGAAATTTTACTGCATGTAGCTGTGAATGAGGTTCACAACACAATTGTCTTGAAGTGGTCATATCTGTCATTTCTAATACATCAGGTCACTTTAATCATTATTTAACTGCACATGATATTTCTTTTTTAGCTATATTCTTAATTGAATTACACACGCTCAAAAGGCTTTCTGCAATAATTTCATTTACGTGATGTATGCCCTGAAACTATAATACTTAGTTATTATTTTTTTTGTATTAAGAAAATTTAATTTACGAAAACATAGTTAAATGAACACTCTCTATAAACACTGTCACAAACCTAAGCAGCTGGGAATTTCTTCTGACCACCTTCCATTATTGCATGTAGCTGTTGATGCGCCAATTAGCTGATAACCACCGTTGCATATGAACTGTACTGAAAACCCGTGTTCACGATCGCCTTGTATTAGACCATTAGGCAATAATAACTCCTCACACGATGCTACAAATAATAGTATGAAAACGAATTAATAAAATAACTTGGCATTATCTTGAATCGAAATATACGAAATGAAAGTCGTGTTATGCGCTTTTAAGAACTTTTTCCTTCCGCCTTTTAGATGCAAAGAGGATGTAATGATGGATCAAAATTACTCCCGTCCCAAGCTATATAAAATTGAAGATAAGAAGTTAATTCTTGCTTCTACGATTTTCGAACTTTATATTATTCCCTCACCTGGGGAAGCCCTTTGGTCAAAAAATCAAGACTTTTTTGTACATAGTTCAGATAGGTAAACATTTGACAAATAATCACAAATATACAAAGCAATATGGTAAAAATTAAAGGGATATGGCAATAAAAATTATTTGTGCACATCGTATGGAGCCTTTTTACAAAATTTGTTTATCTTCCTTTATTTATTTGTTTATCTTACTTTATATATTTACTTCGCAAGATATTGGCGATCAAAAACATCGAATATCGAGATACATCCGCCATCTTGTTTTATAATGAGATCTGATTACGTGACGTTAAAAGTAGGGTTAACGCTTAAAAAATAACAATTACATGCTTACGCTTTAGTTTAGAACTCTTACAATTCAAACGCTATAATTTGAGATACGTGCGTTTGTAATACAATGGAACTATCACTTCGCCCGATCGTTAATTTGAAGTTACAGAACGAATTTTCACCCAGCTTACACGTAACGCATATCAGAGCAAGAATATGCATATCCAAAATGGCGGATGGAAGATTATTTCATTCGAGAATATCTTTAGAAGTAATAAGTTAACAAAAATCCGTAAACGAATTTTGTACATAATCATGACGTTCTTTCAAAATAGACAAAGATAATTTTCCTTGTCGTACCCCTTTAAAATAAAATTGCTTTAGATGTCTTTTTTTCAAGTAAAAAGTTAAGTGATATAGGATATGTGGTGATAGATAGTGTACAATGCACGGGGGATTTCTCGATACGAACGAGACAAGATCTCGTGTTAAATTATATATAATTATGTTTTTTTATCACGATATTGCCGAAATGGAAGGAACTTTTCAATCACCTAAAAAGCCATACCGAACGGCTCCAGTCGTCCACACCCAATATACGCCCCTTTTTCTCGGAGAAAACAACCCCTGTACATGTAAATACTTACTTCTACATGTTGGAATTTCTCCATTCCACACTCCATTTTCACATGTCAATTTTCGTGATGCTTCAGGAACAAGACTAACGTCAGGAGGACAAACAAATTCTACCTCTTTCCCATCGAAGAATTCGGTTCCTACCACTCTCGCGTTAGTTTCTTCGTTCGGATCTGAGCACGTTTCTTCGGAAAATCCAGAAGATATACAAGTTTTTTTAAAATAAAAAAGGATGCGTGTGCACTGTCATACAGTCATATTAACCTAACCACACTTGCTGCCTCATGTAATACCGAATGAAATCTTTATATGCGATGTCTATATAATAGATATAGACTAGTTTGATATCTCTAATGTACCTGTATAATCGTCTCATTTAAGAAGTTTTCTGATTAGTGACCTTAATAAGCACCCTGTGTGAAAATTGTTTTCCACTAGCTATCAAAGGTCCTTTCTATAGCAGCTATATATATATATATATATATAGTGTACCTTCACAGATCGGTTCAGAGGCATTCCAGGTTCCACTACTTGTACATTTTAAAATTTCCTCGCCTACAAGGACGTAAGTTTCATCACAAGCAAATCTTATTTGATCCCCTTCAAGGTTTCCACCTCCGATTACCAGACCATTTTCAAATGACAAAATTCTCCCGCAAATCGCTAAAAGTAACGAGATGTTAAAAATTTTTAAATTTTGCAATTAAAATTGTAAAGAATGATGAATGTGAAAAAACTTTATTTTAAAACATGAAAGAAAATTAACATGGCCAGAAAGGGCAAAAATAGCGTATGCAGATTGCCGTGAAATTTGCATATTTGTTCAAATATCTTTCAATGGCTGCACTATAAATTTATATTGCGCATTATTGACGAGGCTATTTCAGTCTCAATGGACCACTTGCATAATAGACCAACTTTTGATTCAGGTGACAAAAAGGGAATTTCCTAAAAGAGCATACAAAACTTAGTAAAATTGCCAAGTTTTGCTGTGAAATATTGTAAAGTGCCGCAGATATAGCCATGCGAAGTTGGCGAATTTTGTATACTTCTGTATTACCGCCGGACGCGTGTAACTAAATTAGTTACACGCTTCCAGCCGTAGTAAAAAAGTATACAAAATTGGCAACTTCGCATAGCTATATCTTCCGTACTACTTTACAGTTTGCAACCAAACTTGGCAATTTTACTAATTTTGGTATGTTCTTTTTAGCTGTTGTGATATATTTCCTGCTTGTCACCTAGATCTGAAGTTGGTCTATTATGCAAGTGGTCCATTTCCCGGTGAAAATTTAAAAGAGAGAAACCAGCGTCACGGGAGCTTCTGTTAGGGGGGGGGGTTAATAAAATCTGAGCAACATTCTTGTTTTACGCTTTTATTTTTTCTCAGATGGAAGATGAGCTTTGTGTATAAAAACTGACATCAAATCAACTAAACCCAGTAACAATCCCAACCCACACCCAGGATTGCCCATTTCGTTGTGATCGAGAACAGATTAAATATTCGATTCGAACATCAGGATGTTATTATGTAAACATCCGGTAGAGTTTCCAGTGAGCTGCATATGTATCTGGAGTAAGAACTTCAGTCCTTCGTCCTAGCAAAAATGTGAAGCCGAAGAAAGCGGAAATTGAAGAAGTTATAGAACAATCATTTATAGTACATACTACAGTCTTAAAGCAGGATGCATGAATGGTCGCCAGAGACCAGGCGACGACCAACCGCCATCCCAACGCTTTCCAAAATCTATAATTGCATGCCCAATAAAATGGCTTTATTCCTCCTATAGCCCGTACGCCTATGAGCAGCGTTCATGTTTGCAAAACTAAGGCAGTACGTTTAAAAGGCAAAACGAATGCTCCTGAAGGAATGACAGATTAAAGGGTATTGGCAATAAATTTTTTTATTCTTGCGATCAATTAAGCATATCTATGGAATACTTAATTTCCTATTTTTACTTGTCCAGTGCGTTTATTTGCTTAGATATATCCGAAAGCATTTGACAGCCATCCGCCATCTTGAAAAAAAACTCATATGCTAATATATGCGAAAATAAATTTGTGACGTCAGGTGCAGGGGAGCAGATTTACAATAGTATGCGTGCAAGCGCATTCTAAGATGACTTTGACCAGAAACCAACAGATAAACCAATTTTTTTCTTTCAATTGGATAGAAAACTAAGCGCTACTACCTTACTCTACGTATTAATGGTAAATTTAAAATAAACACGTTTATTTCGCCGTCGTAAAAGTGCTGATTATCATTATAGCTGTTACTATGTCAATTACGCCGGCTCGTCTAATTTGTACATTTCGTATACTGATCTCTACGCACACGACGATCAGGAAACCAATGTATATTTTCTCACTATTCACTAAACGTCTATTTATTTCGCTAGTGTTGAATTGAAGTCGAAATTTTAGCCGGCATCATCAAGGAACATTAGCATATCAGCTACATATATTTAAAGTGTCAACATTTTCAACTTGGTCAACCCAGATCAGATGACAATATTAGCCTCCACAGGGCTTGTTCATGTTGTCATTTAATGCGCAACAAACATACAAATTTATTATTTTGGTACTCTACTAGACTGTCTGAAATTTTATTGTTTGTGCATCTTGTAGGCACAGCATTTTTCAGTATATACGCTACAAATTAAGTTATACAACTGGATACTTGGCCCTATGTAAACATGCAAAGAACATGACTCATATGAGGCATCTATCAGGTTGCTGTGTGGGAGTCAAAACTAACGCTAAATAGAAAGCAATGAAGATAATTTTAAAGATTCAGGCAAACTGTTCCACAATAAGCAAAAACAGAGTTAGATGAGATTGTTATAACCCATGGCCATGCAGCACTATTTTGTAGTTTTTGCAGTTTATCGCTCAACGATGCCATCCTAGACGGAGTAAAATGGGGAAAATGTGGCTCAATTGACACTTGATGCACTCTAGCTGCTAGCTGTATCTTATATATCTTTATTCCTATTTGCGTTAGAGCGCTATTTCAGGATGTCACCAGTAAAACTGTTTATAAATTTCATCAATATGACCTTTTCCAAATCACGTTTTCGTCAATTGTAAGACTAAAAGATTTAGATATTGTAACTAACTCTTTCAAGTTGATTGTTGCTATTAACATGCAGTTTCATGATCATCAAATGTTGCAAGTCTTTAGCAAGAACCAATCATCACGGATACGGTTTACCGAAAATCGTATTCCAACGTTTTTTCGTGCCAACGTAATGATTCAATAGCATTCAGACTCTCCAAACACAAGCATTTTTAGCCCAAAACGCATGGTCGACTTCCTCATCAGACGATTGACTATCATCTGAGTCACTCTACGCAATGATATTGCTTCGCTTCAAACCTGGTTCGGTTTCAAATTGATAGGGCAATACCTCTTCTACTTGTTTATCATGGCTATTTTTCATTTAAGTGATTGAAAAGCGCGAAATCCCTTACAAGAACTACGACATCGCGACTTGCGCGTATAAAATATATTTGTTGTTTTGATCTCCCCTGCACCTGACGTCACAAGGGTCAAGTTACCAAAAGATAATTTTTTTGAAAATCGGTCCAAGATGGCGGACGAATTGAATATTAATCATGAAATAACTCGAGAACAAAACAGTTTGGGTAAAAAATAATCACATATTCATAATCAGGAGGTCGAATATAACTGATAGCAAGAATAAAAAAATTTATTGCCAATACCCTTTAAAACAAGAATATAGAATTATTAAATAACATGTATATAACGCGTTTTCTGATTTGTTGAAGCACGTGTTTGGATCAGGCTATCCAAACACGGAAGTTTCGCGGGAATTTAAAAACAAATTTATTATGGTTTGTTATTTTATAAAACAATTACTTAATGTCTTCCGTGTTTGGATGATCTGATCCAAACACTTGGGAATGTTGCTCGAGTTAAGAAAAACTCATCTTTGGCTCGCCTTTTAACTCTCGCAACATTCCCGCGTGTTTGGATCAGGCCATCCAAACACGGAAACCATTAAATAATTGTTAAATATCATGATCTACAACACAAACCTAAGCACTGCGGTAAATTCTCGGTCCACCCTCCATCAACACATCTTGCTTTAGATGCGCCAATCAGCTCATAACCATCAAGGCACGCAAATTGCACGGCTGAACCATGTGTTTTATCTGTACCACTTATTACTCCGTTAACGATTCTTCCCAGTGATGGGCATGATGCTATGTGAAAAATATTTTAAACATGGATAAGGCGTTTGTAAAAAGACGGTATTTGTAAAAAGACGTAAAAATCGTAACAATATTTCCATTGCACTTTCAGTTTCACTTACATTACTGATATGTGGTCAATTCTATCAATTCGATAGCTGTAACTTTTTATTGGTACGCAAAAAAGGTGAAAGTATGTAATAAGTCTATTATACGGTGCGATTATTAAAAAAGATAAAGAGGAAATAGTCTTCTTTGACTTTCCACCGTATAAAAGCTTTCGAACGAGTCAGATATCTTCCGATATCCAACATCTTACGAAACAAGATCATGAAATGCACAGCGTAAACGAACAGTATTGGAAGGAAGAATCTCGACATACGCAATCGAAATTTAACATAAAGCACCTTTATTATTTTAATTAACGAGATGTAAGAGATTCTAACCTTTACATGTTGGGAATACTCCATTCCATTTTCCACGCTGACATGTCAATTTTCTCGATGCTTCAGGAACAAGAATATGGTCTTGAGGGCACACGAATTCTACCTGCTTTCCGTTATAGAATTCATTTTCCGTCACCCTTGCATTCGTACTTTCATTCGGATCAGAACAAGTTCCTGTGGAGGAAGATGGTCAGAACACAGGGAGAATAATCTTTGTGAGAAAAGACCTATTTCTTATTACAGTTAACGAAATTAGCCTTTTATACGGTTCAGTGGTGTAGCAAACCTGAGGATTAGTCCAGGATGACAGGGCCTTTTTTAACTATATAACTGGGGGGCGTTCGCCCCCCCATCCCGTCACTCAGCCCCCCCCCCCACTGACGGTTTTTCGCCTCCCCAGTGAATGAGATATTTTCCTTTTACAAAGCAATAAAAAGTTAAGAAACATGTGAAAGCAAATTTTTTCTTGATGACCTTTGTAATTTCCCTTACAGAAACGCCTTGTTGAGTTTGTTTGTTTATATTCTTTTCATGTTAAATGAATTTTAATTTTAAAAAAAAAACATTTACAGTAAGAATGTAGTCTATTTACGTGAAAATGGCCGGAAACAGTGAAAATACTGTTTCAAGAATGCCTTAAAGGAGCAGTGTCACCGCGTGCGCATCTTTTCTGCGCATAACAAAAATTGTGTCGGAAATTGTCGGAAAAGCGATCGGAGATAATCGGCACCATTGTTATGAGTGAACAGTGAACTCATACTCTCTTCAACATGGTGAGTAAAAGTTTACATATATTTACATTTTTGCATATAATATACATAGCTGTAATCAGTGTACTGTTAACTGTATTTCATTACGCGTATAGACAAGTCGTTGCGATTGCAAGAGTTCTTGCAGCATCAAAAGAAAAGCGAGTGGGAGTCGTGGATGTCCTTGTAAAGGAAACAACGTCGAGTGCACGGCAGAGTGTCAATGTGGTACGAGCAAGAAACCTTGCAAGAACCGGGTATGTCTGCCTATAAATCTACGATATAACCAAGTTTTTTTTCTTTCATACAAGATTCAAATTCTTAATGTGGTTTTACTGTAGGATACGCCACAAAACACAGAGAGAGAGCGCGATAACCGCGACAAGCGCAGTAGAACACGTGGCCAAGCACAAGGCTTTAGACTGAGCAGTGCTAACTCCAGTAACTAACTACTGCAATCTGAGGATGCTTTGAGGGAAAAAGAACATAAGGATGTGAAGGTGGGCAAATACACATGTATTGTATGTAGATGAATTTCACAAGCCAACCTGTAGGTAGATTTGATAAAGTTATGATATATATGATAGAGTTATACTATCATGGGTTGACCGGCAGAAAAGATGCGCACGCGGTGACACTGCTCCTTTAAGGCCCACACAGACAGGACGCGAATTGGCAACGCGGCGCGAATTTTCAACGTTTTATATTTTTCAAAAGCAAATAAATTTTAACTTGTAGATTGCATTAAAATAATAAATTTTGATTGGTCTAGCGTCCATAGATTCCAAATTTTGATCCCAGAATTTAATTTATATGCTTCTGAAAACTGAAAATTTGCGCCGCGTTGCCGCTTCGCGTCCGGTCTGTGTCGGCCTTTACGCTTCTAAGCGAAGTGCAGAAAACGAAACAAACTTCCGAAGAGGCAAGTAAGTGCAAAAAAATTATTTAAAAAAATACAAAGTCCCTTTTGTCATTTCGCCCCCCCCCCCCACTAAAAAATTCTTTAAAAAGGCCCTGCAGGATGATACATTCTAGAGATTCAAAGGGCCTTAATACACTACACACTTCAAATTCAAGCCGGGAACAGTTGATGTCCTTTTGCCCAGTGTTAGCAATATATAACAGCAAAACATGTAATCCAAATTGTAAAATCGTGCTTTTTCGTATGCCACCGCGCTACCAAGCTGCAGTATATACTGCTCCAATGCTGTATGTATAAGAATATATGAATTATATGTACAGTTAAGCCGTATAACTACTTCCCTGATAGGGAAATAGTTATTACGAATGCTCTGATGTATAAGAGCATTCATTTGAACATCCGTAACTATAATTCACTCGTTCACCTCAATGGAAAGTGTAAACGGGCCTAAAGAATAAGCAGCGTTCATTCCTGCAAAACTGGAAGTAGTACGCCAGTACTTAATAGATCTGCCGTGAAAATTAGCCAAAAGGAATGCTGCTGGAGGAATGGCAAATTAGAACGAATAGAAATATCAGATCAGTAAAACGAATAGAAATAGCTATATCTAAAATACAAACCTAAACACTGCGGTAAAGTTTCTGTCCACTCTCCATCAACACATCTTGCTTCAGATGCGCCAATTAGCTTATAACCATCAAGGCACGTAAATTGGACGACTGAACCATATGTTTTATCTGTGCCATTTTTTACTCCGTTAATGATTCTTCCCAGTGATGGACATGATGCTATGTGCGAAATATATTAAAAATTAACACATATAATGCAAACTTACATGTGGTCAGCTCAACCATGCAGTTTTGTCAGTAACTTATTATTAGCTAAAAGAGAAAAAGTGAAAGAACGGTCGGAGGAAGCGGATTACAATGAAATCTAAATGAAAGATCGTTCGCTACGTCATTTAAAATTGCAAATAAACTTTGCCGAATGGTTACTTTGGATTGAAAATCAAACCCAACTATATATAACTTAGCTACATAGTTAAAGCATTTAAGCTGCAGTTTACTGAATATTAATAGCAGGTAAGTGCGGGGGTAGAATCTTATCATAGTTATATTCATCTTATTCATTTATTTTCACCATACACAAGAATTACAAAATTAATTTACAAGATTACAAAAGAAATACCTTATTTTAATTTATTTAATGAATCCATTATCCAGTAAAATCATTGCGACGAGATTAGGACGTAGTTTTTCCCCTTTATAAGCTTTTGAACGAGTCAGCTTCGGACAGGCAACATCTCACGAAACAGGGTTATGGAATGCGCGGGATAAACGAACAGTGTTGGGAAGAAAAATCTCGACATACGCTATAGAAATTTAACAGAAAGCACGCCGATTAATTTAACTAACCTTTACATGATGGAAATACTCCATTCCATTCTCCACGCTGACATGTCAATTTTCTCGATGCTTCAGGAACAAGAATTTGGTCTTGAGGGCACACGAATTCTACCTGTTTTCCGTCATGGAATTTATCTCCTATCACTCTTGCATTAGTATTTTCATTCGGATCAGAACACGTCTCTGTAAAATGGAGAAAAAATAACGCTATGTAAAGAGTGCGTAAAACTTTAAACGCACATAAAGTATAGAATATAACAATATAGAGTTTATGTTCGCGGACATAATGTGTTTTTGGCCTGACTCTGAATTCATACTGTATTTTATTAACTTTAAAGGGCAATTTTTGTATAAAAAATTATGCAGTGGGTTAACACTTTAGTCATTCTTCTGATTGGCTTAGATTAGCGGGCCGGTAAATTTATAATTTAGCCCGAAAAAATGACACTGCAATGCCCGCCATAGTTAGTATAAGAGAGATTACATAGCGGGAAGACCTTTTGTCATTACCAATAACGGTTAAGTGGCGTATTCAACCTATGCATTAGTCTATAATTCATTATTTCTGGAGAATATTTAGTATAGCAGGACTAATTTTGTCCAGTAGTCTGCACCTGCGGTCTTTAATATGTATATAGTTTCTTTAGCCTAGTTCACCTTTACAAATTGGTTTTGAAGCACTCCAGTTTCCAGTGTTTGTACATCTTAAAAATTCTTCGCCCACTAGAACGTAGTTCCGATCACAAACAAATCTCACTTGATCCCCTTCCACGTTTCCATTTCCGATTACCTGACCGCTTTCAATTGATAGAATGCTCCTGCAAATCGCTATATATCATGAGAATAAAAGCAGTATTAAATTACGGGAACGACTGAGTATTTTAATGAAATATAAAATACAAACTCCGTAAAGAGTAAACATTTTGAAAAATGTAATTGTCAAAAAATAATATTATTATAACTATTATTATAATAAAACATTTATAGTACGCGCGTGCTGATTGGTCGAGAAGCGTGTTTCTATAACTGTATAGAAACACAGGAATTTTGCCGCCGAACTTGACAAGCGAAGTAAAGTAGTGAGAATTTGTAATTGAATCGAATTGCAATATTTGTACAAAATCTTTTTTTTTAGTTATATTACAAAAGAAATAGAAAGCATTTTTTCCTGTGTTTCTATACAGTTATATAACAACACGCGTGGGAGTTTGGGAGAACGAGAAATTATCAGTGGGAAAACGAGCCGCTAGGGCAAGTTTTTCCACGTTTTTTCGAAGAAAACGGAAAATGTTTTCTATTTCTTAATTATGAAAACTTTATTTGACTTTTGTTTTTACATAATACAATTGCAAATCTCACTTTTCAAGGTAATTTACAATCGGCTACTTGAACCACAACTAATATCCTAATATAGAACAAAGACAAAAATTTATATCAATATAGACTACATTGACATATTATTATTTTTACTAATAACGATAATATTATGATATACTAATATGTTTAATCTTTACGGAGTTTCTATGGTTTTATATTTTAAAGCAGTATTAATAATATCAATTTTAAAATTAAAAGGGAAAGTTGTTGAAATAATTTTCCGAAATAATATTTGCGCTACATAAGACGATAATGATGATCCTGCTACATGCGTGTATAAATTTTGGAATGTATATGCATGCACAAATCTATCGTAGGTAATTTTTTAAAAGGTTGCACCGAAGCTTCGTTCCTCGGTTTCTTAATGCGATATCATTGTTGTGATAGAGTGTTACTGTTATAATATTTATGTTATAACATTACTCCACTTTAAATTTCGATTTAGGAAGCTCAGGGAAACACATGCAATGAATAAAAAATAGCAAAATATGAGTTTTTACGAACCCAAACACCGAGATAAGGTTTCTGTCCATTTCCCATCATCACAACTAGCTCTCGATGCGCCAATTAACTGGTAACCATCACGGCACCAGAACTGAACGGTCGAGCCATGTGTTTGATCTGTGCTGTTCATCACACCGTTAATGATTTTTCCCAAAGGTGGGCATGAACCTTTGTCGGAAAGATTGTATTTGATTCATAAATATATTGGTTTTAAAATTGAATCATGATATTAAATTGATAACTATCGCGATATCCCAACACCATTACCCTGCGAAAGCCAAAGTTGCACTGAAAAATTGTCTTTGTATTTTCCAAGCCTAACTTTGGGAGTGCGTAAAAACAATTTCACGATTTTTTTAAAATGACATATAACCGTTTTATCAAAATCTTTGCATGAAACATAAATTTCATTTTTTGCATGAAAAGTGCAAACATAAATGTGCTGTTTTTTGCGCAATTTCAAACAATTCCATGCAATTGTTTTCACACTTCATTTATAGACTTAGATTCGAACTGAGAGACCGTAAAAATTAGCGTGCTTCAGGCTATGAGTAAAAAAGCAATATGAAAATGGCTTCCGGAGCTAATCTTCATTCACTAACAACAGGAGCAAGCTTTAGCAAGATGGCAATCAAGCTAGGACTATTTTAAAAATGTCCCATTATGGACGTGTTTCAAAACTGCAATTTGCTGCTATATCCATAACCTATTATATAATATAGAAGTAACTGCATGAAATCGATCAACTTAAGGTGGGTTGATGTAGAAAACAAGTTTGTAGCGACAATTTTCAAATAAATCAAGCGTCTTTATTTCGGTAATATTTTTTCAGTCCTATATATACATCAGTATTGGTTGAAACGTAAAAAGAACATTAATCAATTCTGAAAACAATCTAAAGCTTTGAAGAGAACGATGCAGACTTTAACTTTGATTAAATTATTTATATTTACATTAAGCTATACCTTTGCACTGTGGTTCTAAGCCACTCCATCTTCCATTCCCTGTGCATCTTAAAACTTTCTCTCCGACCAACACATAGCCCTCATTGCAAACAAAACTTACTTCATCACCTTCTTCTTTTACATGGCCATTTTCAATGAATGAAATTTTTCTACAAATGCCTAAAATGAAAAGAATCAAATGAAGATTTTGCGTCAATCGTAACCCGCATACTCGAACAGTGATAAGTGCAGTAACGGTCTAAGCAGTGGCGGAGCTACGACGATAATTGGGGGGCTAATAATCATGTATATATTCATGCAGTTCTCCCCAGCGGATTTCGTTTGTAAGTGCAATAGCTTACAATAGAAATCCTTCGGGCAGAACTGAATGTATGAATATTCAAATTATCGTTATACAGGGTGTCCCAAAAAAAACGAAAACTATTGAAATCACTCATTGTTAAAATTTGAATGCCGTGTGCACGAGTTTTAACCCGTGGGGATTTAATGCAACTCAGTGAAATGCTAAATGCTTTGTGTTGCTAGAGAAAGGGGACATGTCGAAGGTCATGGTGATTGAGATGCACATTTAAATATTGTTAATAAATATCATTTTCGCGTACGAGCAAATTTTACTGCATCATATGCATGCATAAAAATGCTTATGGCAAATATTTACATACCTGTGCGTCCCAACAGAGTGCTTAGGCATTCAAACTGTAACAATTACATTGTTATGGGTGATTTCAATAGTTTTCGTTTTTTTTGGGACACCCTGTAGTTACGCCCCTGTGTCTAAGCCTAAGGCGCTGATTATATGTGGGGTTAGATGAGATGTTTGCACGGGCAAGACCCATAATATTTTCGTGTTCATATGAAAGTGGAACGTTTTTGTCTTGTCCCTTATGGACACCACAATGAGCGGAAGATTGTTTGCACCATAGGATTGCGATGCATGTCATTTTAATGCTCGCTCAAAATAAACTGTGTAAGCTTAGATATAATGGTCCTAGTAGAATCTTACTTCGACATTTCCATGTTGCACACTCTCGACCTTCTGAAGCCGCGCCAGGACATCGCCGGTTGTCATTCAGTATTAGGTTTGTTCCCGTACATGTCCTTGTTCGCACTTGGGTTCCCGTGTTACACGAAACAGTGCATTCGGACCATTCAGACCATCGCGACCAAGTGGCTGTGACTACAAAAAAATGAAAACAAAATTGCACTATTAAACACAGCACGTCATGTCTGAGAATCCAATTCTTGCCCTAAGCGGCGCTAAAGGATATGTGAGTCGGTTTTACATAATAGAGACCCCTATATTGGCATTTGCGGCATACGTTCTACATTTCTGGTGTATTAGCAAAGCCGCGAATTCAGCCTTCTGTATGTATTTCACGTTGGCATGTTGAATGAGAATGAATTATGTCAGTTCATCAATGGGCTGGATAAAGATCTAAAGGAGGTGTTGATTGGACAAGATCATCTTCTAAAAAGGCCATTTGAAAGCATTCTCAAGTAATTCTCTGCACTAGAAGTTCATGGTATAATAAAAGGACAAAGGTAATGAGCATAGCAACCTAGATAATCTTGTTCTAAGAGCAGTTGAGCAGAAAGTTGGAAATGATTAAAAAGGCTGCAGTTGTAAAGAAAAAGCAGGTAAACGCGTGGAGGGGGAAGTGACACCTAGCTTCAAACCCACTGATATCTGTCGAGCATGTAAGGGACAAGGACACTGGGCCCGAAGCTGCCCGTCTTTAAACAAGAAAGAGGCTGGCCCAGAGTCCCGAGCCCAGCCTTAGGTAACCAGAGAGGGACCATCATGTACCCTTATCGAAGTCCAGGGGAACAAATGAAAGTCAACACAGTACAAAAGGTAAATAATAAAAAAGTAAATCTGAACTTTCATAATCTCACATTGTTGACACGGCCAATTCAACGACTACCAGATTCAGGATGATCAACATCCAACTGTCTCTTCTATCCAGTCTGAGAATATTAATGTTTTGCAAGTGATTAGTATATTGAAATAAGTGAAACTGACCTAAAGGCGCAGGAAAGAGAACAACTTGAAAAGCTTCTCATTTCTTACTCAGGTGTTTTCTCCAAGAACAAACGAGACATGCAAGTTAGGGACAAAACATCACATACACCTGAAACCAGGTGCAGTGCCATTGAAACAAACATTACGCCGTATTCCATTTGCATACCAAAAAGAGGTTAAAAACGATTTGAGAAATATATAGAAAGATGGAATAATTGAAAAAAAATCGTGTTCCGAATGGACCAGCCCTTTGGTGAGCATCCTGTTTCACATCAATAGATATGGTATCTGGGTACCAACAAGTTGAAGTTGCGAAAGAGCACGGAGAAATAACGGCGTTTGTATCCCCATATGGACTATTTCAGTACTGTAGGATGCCCTATTGGCTGCCAGTGGCACCGGCAGCCTCTCAATCTGTTGTCAAGGACATAGTTCAAATATTGGAGACTGAGGATATCGTGGCCTATCTTGACGATGTTATTTGTTTCCACGAATCTTTTGACAAGCATTTACAAGGAATTCAGAAATTGCTTGAGATGGTAAGAAGAGCTGGTTTTAAGTTATCTCGAAAGAAATGCCAGTTTTCTAAGCGTTCCGTAAGATTTCTGGTTCATCTTATCGACAATGCTGGTGTTTAACCACTACCTGAGAAACTCGTATAATAAACTCGAAATAGCCGTTCCACTCCACAATTTCTATGGACAAAAGAATGCCGGGCTGCGTTGACCTTCTGAAGGAACGATTATGTTCTTCAGTAACATCGAAACTCTCACAACGAGTTGGTCGTTTTTGAGTGATGCCTCAGATTATGCTGTTGGTTGCTACCTCTAAAAACTACATAAAGCCGAAATGAACAACTCCACCACGGAGAAGGAGTGCTTGCATGGTAGTAGTTGAAGCACTGAAGCGTATCGTCTTTATGTTTTGGGGAATCAGGTCGATTATAGAATAATATGGATCGTAATAGATTCGGCAGCCACTCTGTTGTGTTTACGAACCTCCTCGGCTTCTGTGAAGTTTCAGTCAAAGATTAACGGAAAACGTAACGTTGAAAGTTTCGATCCAGCCGTTGTGACGCGGTCAAATGTTTCTTGCAAGTAAGTTTATGTTTTCCTGGTATATTTTTATCGTGGTAACTAATTATGTCCCTAGTAAAGAAAATGTATGTCTCGTTTTTAATATAAGTACATAAACTGTGAGAAAAAACATGATTTGAAGCTTTTGTTATGGAATTTTTAAGACCATCTCGTTCGCGAAAGCAGTTGTGATGTTAAAAAATAATACTACGAAAGTAAAAACGGATTTATAAAAAAGCTCAAAAATCTATGTGATAGAATAATGCTAGGAGTACTTATCTACATCTTGGACACTACGTCCTAAAGCTAAATACCAAACAATACTTTTGTCGTTGAAAAAATTCAAATATTCAATTGTTTGCGAAAAAATGTTAAACGTGGCCCGTGTCTGTAGTTTTGATGTCCAAAAAATTTGCTATTCAACCGTTACAAAATCCATTGTAAGACTCTAAAACGACAGCCAACGAAAATACGAACACAGGAAATAAAAAATAGTGGGTATTGGGTTAATAACTGAAAAATAAAAATGTCCTCAATTGAGGTAAATAAAAAAATATAAAAAAAATTTTTCTTCTAGAACTTTCCTACAAACATGCTAGCCCCAGGCCTAAAGTGCATCACACATATTTCACGCGATTATCCGGCGTTTCTCCACCCTACCTTATAACCGCCCTGATGAAGCCGAACAAACCTTGGACGGGTCGATGGGAGGTAATTAAACGCCTATGGGATGTAGTATACCGAATAAAGTACGTGAGCTCCGGCAAGGTTGGACTGAAGCGAAGGATTGTCCATCACAATCAGTTAAAAAGATTTTACGAGACCACAGGGTTGTATGTAGCTGAGGACGGTAATACAGTCGAGAACAAAAATGACGTTGTCATTGTAGACGGGCCAGATACCGACGACGAACGCGAGATACAACAGCGTCAAGACGAGGCAAAACTAGGACATGCGCAGGAACACGAATGTTCGCGCGCTTCTGTTTGTCACAGTGAAATGAAAATAACTGGAATGCTACCTTCTGACCGTATGTTGAAGTAGAAGCACTGAGCTAGTGAGCGGAAGTCACCCCCAGTCTTTACACGCAAAAAGAGACACGGCCGAAAGAAAATGTTTTTTTGTGATTTCGTAAATTTGAGAAAAACTCCCCTAAAATTTTTTTAGGGAGTTAAATAACTGATTTTGTTAGTGCTTACAGCCGGCTGAGACATTCTTGATGTTATTAGAATGCATTTTATGGACCTATTTTTGGAAATGCCGAGTAAGACGGTTCTTTCCCAGGAAAAAGCGTAGAGCCTAGCGTGACAATGCAGGAAGATTTGTTTTACTCTATAATTAGTACATTTCTTCCATCTAGTCACTTGGAATTAAATAAACATGAACTTACTTAATAAACAATGTCTATGAAGTGTATTTTGAGATAAAAACTTAGCTTTTAGGATATCAAAAAGGTGCAAATATTGTTGTCAAAATTGCACATCGCTATAAACTTGTTCCGTTTAAGAGAATTTGTTCCCAATCCGATCGACAACTTCAGTCGTAATTCGTAAAACAGTTCACCTGGTTGAATTTAAGATTAATGCCATTATAATTGCATAAACCATAAACCAAACAAAAAAACCAAATTTCTTTCAAATTCGCTCTCCATCTGCAGTGATATCGCGAGTCATCATGCACCTGCGAATAAAGCCAAATATTGGCAAGACTTTACCCCCAGACATGCGTGTCTGGAGGTAAAGTCCCGCAAATTTTGGCTTCACGAAAACAGTCATAAGGTAGTGTTCCAGTTATTTATTACAGCTTTGTCATGCTTTATCGCTTTGCAAATATTGCGTGAGTTTACACATCGGCAATCTCATCTGCTTTCTTACATTTATAACACAGTTACTAGGCTCAAAAAATTCCACATACCAGCTCTCGTTATGAGAGTATTCAATCCAGCTGGGTAACCATGAGAATGGTATGCAGCTTCCCCAAATATCAAGGCGCCAAATAACGCATCACGCGATCTGTGGGAAATTGTGCACTTGCTTGAAATTTGAAGAATTGTCCACGAAAGTTTAGTTCCTTCAATGTTTTGCCACTGGAGTGAAGTCGTGTTTCCTCCATTCACTAAGAGGCCCTCTTTCTCGGAGGATTTAGTGAGGAGAGTCACAGAATGTTGGAACCCGTTCTCTTTCGTCCAAGACAAATATACATTATACGTATCGAGGAAATGATCGATAGACGGCACGATAAGCAATGATGAATCAACTTCTGTACCTCGCGTTCTTAAATATCCCTTGATATATTGGACAACTTGGCAAGGCTTACTACACTCGAAGAATGCGGCTAACTTATCGCCTAAATCATATTCAGTAAACTGCCCCGATTGTAGCAGACGATATCCATCTTTACTGCGAACACGAGTATCGTTTTCATAAGCGAACACACGATAAATGTCTCCAGCATTCTTGTTCATCCGCCCTGTTGTCGCAACTACAAATTCTGTGCCCCAGTTCTGTACGGGAAGAAGGAATTCGATGAGATGATCGCAATACCGAGTGTTAACTTTAGCACATTTATCACCGGATAGAACCGCTATAGCCTTATTTGCTTCAATAATTGTCCCAGAAAGATCTGCATTATGATCAATGTGAAATGTTTCCAACCTATTCAATCTCAACATTATATTTTTTCCTTTCCTGTATAACTTTCGACCGTATCGAAGAACCCCGTCTGCATTGAGTTTGATACTGACAACTGTGTTGTCTTCAGTTGAAATTATCCCCAAATTTGTTTTTGCATAGGAAGCAACCACGTACTTGCGACCCAATTTTGTCGTAGGCAATGCAAGATAACTGTCAGAAGTAAATCGTGCCTGGCTTAAACAAGATACAGCCACATCCGCGGTAGATGTTACCAATATGCCCTTAATGTCTACCCTTGTTGAACGCATTCTTATCCATGTTGGTATCTTGTATTTGAAAACGTCCCCAGCTTTTATGAACTTGTTTCTGAGACGTGCACTTCTTGATTTGTGTAAAGAAATATTGACATATGTATCGACGAATGCAGATATTGATATTTCATTCAAACCACTGTAAAAAAAGGTTTCTTCATGAGCGGTGAATCCCAGGACAAAATGTTTTCCACGGTGTGTCGCACCTCCTGTGAAAGAGAAAAGACTGATATATTTATCATTTATAGACCTGGAGTGAAGGGGATTCGGCGAAACACCTCCCGAGGTGATGATGTTTCCCAAAGGCTTTGCCCGAGAGAAATATCATTACTGAGGAAAAATTTTGCCGAATTCTCCGAGCCGAGGGTCTATAAATGATATATTATACCGAAAAATATTGTGAGCTTGTAGAATAGCCAAACATACCGTACAAAGGTTCAGAATAGTATTTCTATAAATCAGTAAAAGTACTTGGGCGAAAAAAACTCATGCGAAAAAAGTTACCGTATAACGTTTTTTAACATTAGTCATCATCAACTAAATATAAACTTACGACGTACAGCCTCAAAACTATCGACAAAATATGCAACATTATTCACAAAAAAACATCACAACAATAAAATTTGATGTTTTTAATTGCTCCCCAGTACATTTTCTTGTTGAAAACAACTCTAGAAATACGAAAAATTTAGCGATACTTTTCGTGTTGCTATGAATTTTTTCACTGTAACGATGCGGGACGTCTTTTGCCTGATACTGGTTTCGCTTCAAATGGCGAAGCAGCGACCTCATTGGCTTTTAAAATTGGCGAATACCAATTCAATTATTCGCCAATTTTAAAAGCCAATGACACACCAATGACACAGAATACCTAACAGAAGTAGAACTCCTGTACTTTTTTCGTAAGTGTGATTCGTCATGATTCGTCACTTAGCAAGTACATTTTTTTGAGGTAGTCACCCCCCTGCCAATACTAAAAATGGGCTGATTTTAGACATTCACAAGGGGGTGACGCCTCAAAAAAATGCACTTGCTAAGTGACGAATCATGACGAATCACACTTATGAAAAAATAGTATAGAGTTCTACTTCTGTTAGGTATTCTGTGCCAATGAGGTCGCTGCTTCGCCATTTGAAGCGAAAACCAGTATCAGGCAAAAGACATCCCGCATCGTTACAGCGAAAAAATCCATAGCAACACGAAAAGTATCGCTAAATTTTTCGTATTTCTAGAGTTGTTTTCAACAAGAAAATGTACTGGGGAGCAATTAAAAACATCAAATTTTATTGTTATGATGTTTTTTGTGAGTTATGTTGCATACTTTCAATGTTTTTTGTCGATAGTTTTGAGGCTGTACGTCGTTAATTTATATTTAGTTGCCAACCTTATCTTATTATTATACAAATATAGCAATTAATGTTTACGTCACAGACCGCGATATTAAACTGGATGGACGCTTTAGATTAAAACACAAATACCTATGGGCTACCTAGGGTCAGAATCGTTAATTTCTTGATTTCAAACAATGAGCAACACTGTACCCGCCATTTTCTTCATACACAGAGGCTCGCGTGGCCGCCACGCGTGTTTCCGCGAATTAATATTCACCAGTGAATAGGGAAATATTTCCCCCTGTCTCAAAAACAGCCAGATACTGTTTTTGACATGAGAACATAAAATCCATATCTTCGAGCGAACCGTGAAATGTTCTATTTATTATATGGACTAAAAACCGTGAAAGACCATTATTAAAGCGAATGGGATTTTAATTAAATATAAAGTCTCACGTTTGTTATCACGGGCAGGAGGACAAGTCAATATATATTAAATAATGGCTACCAGCTTGCCATTTCCAACATTCAAAAGCACAGCAGACGACAAGCGCGACATGGAAATCTTTGAAGAAGACCTTAATTGCACGTTGAACAATTGGCCCAGAATATGACCCAGAATACATCTGCAACGGCAGTCATTGACGCTATGAAAAAGAACTTTGCAAGGGCAGGAATTCCTCGTGTGTGCGTCAGTGATAATCTAATATCGTAACTCGCACCGACTATGATTTGGGCTTCACGATTTTAAAGTTTTTGGAGTTTTTCCCTTAAATTTTGATCACAGACACCCCAAATAGGAGAACAATAGTCGAAGTACGGCTGAATCAGAGCCCGGTAAATTGTTTGAAGGGAGGCTGTTGGAGCGAAGGGTTTAATACGCACGTCTCAAAGTACCCAGGCCTGCACCAACCTTTTCGCAAATCGCCTCAATATATGGATTCCAGGTAAGATTTTCGTCCAGTTCGAGCCCAATGCATGTAAAAGAGCGAACTCTGGAGATCCGTAGGTTATTAATATCAGTGGATAATCAGAGGTAATTAAATATACGATGTTTAGAGCTAACAAACATTATTTTGGTCTTAGTTGGATGGTGTTGTAATTTATTTCTAGAAAGACATTCACTAATTCTATTCAAATCGTGATTAAGGTTTTTGGTTAATTCAGACAAACTATTAGCGATACAAGAAATTTGGGTGATATCAGCATATAGGTAAGGAGTAGTTTTCTGAAGGCAATCGGGTAGGTCATTGATATAAAGTGAAAATAACAGCAGACCTAAAAATTAATAGATCCCTGCGGAACCCCAGAAACAATAACGAAATGTTATGAACTGCTGAGAACGACAACACAATAATCAAGTCGAAATTAAGAAATGTACTTGGTATATACGTAAATGAAATACTTAGAATAATCAGAATCAGAACAGCACACAGCAAAAAATGAATTTCTTAAGAAATTGAATTTTCTTGTTTTAAGAAAATATTTACTTGTTTCAAGAAATAATTTTCTTATTTTGAGAAAATATTTTCTTATTTTTCTTCTTAATTTGAGAAAACATTTTCTTGAAATAAGAAAATTATTTCTCGAGAAAATATCAGAGATATCACTTTCTTATCATAAGAAAATGTTTTTCTTAAAATGAGAAATTGTTTTCTTAAGAAAATATTGAGATATCAATTTCTTGTTATAAGAAATATATATTCTTAAACAAAGAAAATGCTCTTCGCATTAAATTTGAAGAATTTCAGCTCAGAGTAAGCTTTTCGTACTTGCACTTCACAAGCATGGCGTGACATATTCGGTCAAGAACTGTTAAAATAGAACAAAGTCATAATATAATGTTTGCAAAATGCTGTTTTCATTTACAGAAGCGTGAGATAATTCAAAGCATTCAAAGGTTTAATACTGATAATTGTATGGTCCAGCCTGACGCAGAGCATGATTATTCCATTTATCCCATTATGCCTTTCGAGCGTAGACCACGAGGGAAATTTGAATA
Source organism: Dendronephthya gigantea (assembly GCF_004324835.1). Classification (NCBI taxonomy): domain Eukaryota; kingdom Metazoa; phylum Cnidaria; class Anthozoa; order Malacalcyonacea; family Nephtheidae; genus Dendronephthya; species Dendronephthya gigantea. The sequence goes on along the minus strand of NW_021163211.1, from coordinate 181,127 downwards.
CTTAACGAAACAACCTATAACAGTATAACGCTATTAACGCATATTAAAGAAATATGGTTCTTTATGGCGGATATGGCATTTGTATCTTGTTATTAACTTTATATATTACCGATAAAGATATGGACGTTTAGGATGTGAGAAAATATACACTATATCGGCGCAAATTTGTGGTATTTCATAAGGTGAGTTGATGTTTCATGATGTCATATGCCAACATGCTGTTATTATATACAACGTATAAACCTTTATTTGTCAGCCTTTGTTAGCCTTAGTCCACCAAATTATAGATCAAGAATTGTATTTAGGTCTTTCTTCATCGTTTAATGATTTGCGCTATGATTTTCCATGTTATTATCTGTTTATATAGTCAAATAGTTGGCTAGCTAAACAATACCTTAGAATTCCTCAGCAATTATGGCCTAGAGCAGCCTATGGCAGTCTTTCTAATGTCTTTGTTTGAAATGTAGGATTAGAGTTGAGTTGTATTTTTAGATTGATACTAAATCCAGAGGGGTTATTAAATGTAACAGTGCTTCTCCACAGTAGGGTTGCGACTGTTTCAAAGGGTATAAATTGTGCATCAGAGTCTGCCTATATCATTAAAATTATCACAAAGCTCTCTATTTTGCCTTCAGATACATTTACCCATACATATTTTGTTAGGGACAATTTTTGGATTTAACACCATTTGATTTCATTGGATAAGGCCTCTATCTATATATTGTTTTAATTACATGCATTTTCATGGTGAATTGATTGGAATTTAAACTATCATAGGGAGGTAGAAAAGCAGTGTAGAATGGGTTGAAGGATGGGTGTATTTGATAATGGTCTTAAAGTAGTTTTCTTAAAGATGCCGGTATTGCAAGCGATAGCTAAAGAATAGCTTAAAATTCCCCAGAGTAGCTAAATTATCATTTACCAGTATTTTTTGTTTGATGTACTCAATTCCTAACATGATTACAAAGTTTTATTTTAAGTTAAGTGTGAACTTAGGATTTACTTCACACCAATTTTTAAATTATTTACTCTCAAATTTATCTGATGATGTCTCATCTGATTTTAAGCACCACAAAAATCCTTTTACAATAATTGATCTGCACTGCAATAATTGATATTTAAAAACATGTCAAATAAACACTGGACAAATAGAAAACCTTCAAAGCCGTGGTGCAATATTATATATAATCATTTCTCTGTATTTCTAAATAATCACCTATAATTCTCATGTATTAATGTCTGCTGTGTATTCTATATTATGACTCATGAATATTTTAGTAAATTTACATTACATTCTTACTTATAACAAAATATCATGTCAGAGTTTTCTAGGGTTTCTTGAGAATTAACTTTTCTTATTATAAGAAAATATTTTCTTGGAAATATTTCTTATATTAAGAAAAATTTCTTAAGAAAATTTTTCTCATTATGAACATTCTATAAGAAATTTTGGCCTAATTTCAAGAAAATTTTCTTAAACTGAGAAATTATTTGTGTGCAACTTTTCTTATTTTGAGAAAATTTTCGTAAGAAAAAATTTCTTAAGAAAAAAAGTAAGAAAATTTTCTTATTATTCTCCCAAGAAAATTTGAACTCATTTTAAGAAAATTTTCTTAAAATGAGTTTTTTTTTTCTTGAAATAAGAAAATGATTTTGCGCGACGTAATTGCACACGTGTTAAAAAATTCCATTTTTGGGCAATTTTGCATGCTGTATTGTACTACACATGTTTTATAATACCAAAAATAATTATTGAAAAAATGCCATTTTTTTCATTTTTCGAAAATATGACAGAATTTTTTTATATTTTGCTAATTGCTGGGTTTTCTTCCAATTTTTTCTTCCAGTTTTTCTTCCAATTGTTAGTTTTTCTTGGGGTCACCGTGCTTCTTTTCCAACTATCTGAGGTCATTTTGGAGTGAATTTTGTCTCCATAAAGACTCGTTTACACTTGCGATTTTTGCTGCGATTTAATGTGCGATTTTCTCCTTTCGATAGATGTGAACGAGGAATTAGTTACGAATGTTTTGAACATAAGAGCTCTTATTTGAACTTCAGTAACTAATTCACTCGTTCACATCTGTCAAAAGAGGAAAATCGCACATGAAGTCGCAACAAAAATCGCAAGTGTAAACGAGCCTTAACGACGGACGATCTTTTACTAAAACTAAGACGATTCATGCTCAAAAGTAGAGACATCAAAATATATAAAAACCCCAATATCTCTGGAATAAATAATAAAAATTGTTTGAACGTGTCAAAGTTATGAACAATGGAATTTTTGAAAACTGCATCGAGCCACCTTGAAAGCCTTTTATAAACAGGGTGAAAAATGAGGATGACAGATAACTAAGAATAACATGGATACAGTTTAAGACAAAGCGGTGTAAGAAAAAAAATTCATAATCTGCAAGCTTATAAGTGTTTTTCTTATAAGGGAACATGTTTACTGTTTTATTCTGTGTTTGCTTCGCTGTAAGGATGCAGTTTATTCCCATAATTTTCAGGTTAGTATAAACCAAGGTCAGTATAAAGGCTATTACACCTGTTCTTTAACTTCAAAAAGTGTTTTTGAAAGTGTAATATGAACTTTGATATGACAAATATCACTACACACTATAAACTTTTAAGGTCGACTGCAATCACAGAATAAAATAACATTTGAGGCTTTTTCTTTGTATCTATAAATTGTGTACAGTTTAAACGTTTGAAGCTTTAATTTTGAACCATTACTTACAATTGTAATGATTATTTTTGTGCCAAATAATGGAAACGTTAACTATTATATACTCTATAAAATGTAATAAAAGACTTTTGAGTCATTTCATAATATAAATTTAGGTCATTTAGGTCAGGTTAGCTCAAGGGATTTTGTACTTGGTTTGAAATAGCGAGGTGTTGCTGCATGCATGTATTTCTAGCCTAAAATTTTAGTTGCCTGGAACGTTGTCCTTTATATAAGAAATACCGTCAAAATACGAATTTTCGTCTCATCACAATGTGGCAAAGTTTTGAACCGAAGTTGATGATAAAAGCCTTCAAAAGAAACTCGTGGAATCTGCCACCTTGGATAATCTCAAAGGTCACGATGTATACACAAAGTAAGTAATAGATACAGAGATCTAACTAGTTTGCGCACAATAATTAAAAGTGGCGTTTTTATGTACCCACCTTTTTTTGTTCTCGTCAGTTAAAAGTAAGCAAATGCCCATGCTCGGCAAGTGCATTGCAACTAAAATGCTCGGCAACTGCGCATGCTCGGCAATTGTTTATACTTTCCATCTCAGGCACTTGCCGAGCATGCCCACTGAAAAAGCGGGTACACTAGTTAGATCTCTGTATCTATTATTTCCTCTGTGATGTAGAACAACATTCCGAAACCTTCGGAAATAAAAACATACTCAAAGGCGTTCATGATCACTTGACAAAAACAATGCAGAAAACCAAATCAATGTAGTTCTCCTCCCAACCAAAGTATGCCCCTATAGTTGAAAATGATCACTGAGAAATGTGTTAAAATCTGTATTTTGTTCTCGCGATTTAGCGTTACAACTTTAGCGTATCGAACGCGATATACATCAACTTAAAAATCGAACTGATGGATATGACGAATAATTCACAACCATGCACATCGAGCACAAATGATAGTGAAAAAGCCAATCTGAAAAATAACTTGGAGGAAGCTCACAATTCAATAAAAGATCTTAGAGCAAAAGTGGTTTATTTGAAGCACGAGAAAGTCAATCTCGCTACCGCCTTGGCAACCAAAGGACAACAAAAGGACAACCAAACCTGTTTGAATAATCTAAATCTGCCGCCTTATATAACACGACAGCTGAAATGTCTAATAAATGTCGAAATCGTGCATAAACCTAAAAGCGCGGCCATCGAATGCAGCAAACAGGTATAATTTCATCAAGTACCCACAGGCGCAATACGGGAAACTGTTTTTACTGTTAGATCTCTCCCCCAGTGCAATGAAACAATGCGAGTAAACGGCCAAGAAGAATTTACGGGTGAGCACCAAAACAAACAACAAAATGCTAAAACGGGTGTAATCGGTTCGGATATATCATTGTCATTAGTGATTCGTTAATAAAAAATATTCAACCAAGGGAGCTCAGTAGGAAGAAGGTATATAAGTGTACATTTCCAGGAAAATCAGCCGATGAAATCGAAAGGGAGATCAATTTTGATCGTTTAAAATCCAATGTAACTGAGCATGCAGGGACGAACAATCTCCCTCTATAATCTGCTATTGAATATGCTCAGAAAATTGCTTGCTGTGAAAATAAAGTCACTATTCCCATGCTTAAAAATCGGTCTGTCAGGAATTACGTCACGACTCGATGCCTGATAAGGAACTTCAGCATATTTGTTCGAAATTAGACATCTCGTTTATTGACAATATCGACTATAGATGACACTTGCTGTTAAATGGCAGTGCTCCGTTTGGACGCAAAGGGCTCGGCCCTTCCAGCAGTCCACTTCATTAAATTTCTCAAGGGGGGCAGTGCATCAACTCCTCCAAGAAAGCGAAGACAAAACCATGAGGATTTTTAGCGGTCATCAGTAATTCAGAAACTTTGGGATCTGTTGAAGATAATTGTCCCTCCAGACAAAAGCACCCGCATCCGCAGAAGAAAATAACATTTGATTTAATTCATTGCCGGACTCTACCAAATGGCCTATTAACCAAATGGTAAACGTTGTAACCCCATTACAAGGTAACTTTAATAATCTATTTAACGATTTACGATAGGGTGCTTGAATATTAACAGCCCGTTGAAAAACATTGAACAGCTTCGTTTGATCACGCAAAACATGCCAATCGATACTCTTGCTCTAAATGAGACGAATTTCTTCGCTGACAGATCCTAGCCCTACTAATTATCCCCCATCTTCTTTCAAATTTTCTGAAATTAATGAGGAGGAAGTAATACATCCATTGCGTATAGTCTCAAAATCTCAAAATCTACAGGACTACATCAATATTCCTGCCAAAGCTTTAAAAATATCTGTCGGACATTCTCTCGATCAAAAAAGGCCATGTTGAAGACCAATATATGACTTAGATGTGCGATGCTCTTTACGAAAATATGGACAATGGTCTATTGAGCGGCATTGTTTTTTCTTGATATTCGTAAAGCCTTCAACTCACTTGATCATAATATTTTGCTTCATAAATTAAAAGACAATTTGCCCGGAATATCGGACACTGAGTTGAAATGGTCTGAGTCTTACTTAACTACCAGGGAAAAAGTCTGTATTGTCAATAATATAAGTCAAAAAGCATTGTTTCAGGGGTTCCGCAGGGATCTATTAATTTTTAGGTCCGCTGTTATTTTTACTTTATATCAATGACCTAACCGATTGCCTTCTGAAAACGACTGCTTACCTGAATGCTGATCACTACCCAAATTTGTTGTAGCTGTATAAGTTTGTCTGAATTAACTGAAAACCTTAGTCACAAATTGAATGGAATTAGTGAATGGCTTTCTAGAAATAAATTACAATGCCATCCAACTAAGATCAAAGTAATGTTTATTGGCTCCAAATATCGTATCCATTCAATTACTGCTGATTATCCACTGATATTAAATGAGCAACGGATCTCCAGAGTTCGCTCTTTTAGATGTCTTGGGCTCGAACTTGACGAAAATCTTACCTGGAATCAATATATTGAGGCGATTTTCGAAAAGGTTGGTGCAGGCCTGGGTACTTTGACAGCCTCTCTTCAAACAATTTACCGGGCTCCGGATTCAGCTGTACTTCCACCATTGTTCTCCTATTTGGGGTGTCTGTGATCAAAACTTTAGGGTAAAACTCCAAAAATTTTAAAATCATGAAGCCCGAATCACAGTCGGTGCGAGTTACGATATTTAGATCTGCTGATGCTCTAAGCTATGGAATAGTCCACCCATCGACACCAAACTGGCTGAGCCAATTCACGTATTCAAGAGGCACTTAAAACTTAACTTTAAGGCAATGAATACTTGAGAATCATATTGTAACATCTTCCAACCATGATATCTGAGGTCACACACCGACTTGTAAATAATCTTTACTTTCTTAAAACGTTTTGTAATTTTTAATCTTGTCGACGCCCTCCGTGGACACCAACGTATTGTTATCGGGGCTAGTGTCTTTAAATAAAGTTATACATGCCTACATACATAAATTTTCCCAATATTTCATGGAAAATAATCACATGCGGCGCACGTGGACATGCGACCTATGAATAAATTATTTATGAATAAATGTTTCGTTGTTTACTTTGTTGTTAGTTTTTCTTTGACAAGTGGTATATAATAAAAAACTCGGCTTCGCCCCGTGAAATATCGACTTGTCACGGGTCCACGACGCGGTTAGCTTGACATCGCTAGGGGAATTAATTAACTAGCCGCGTCGTGAATCGTAAATTTCGTAATATGACTTTTCTTCGGTCGCGGTAAAAAAGTGTTAATAATGGTTATGAAACATTTTCCTATGCGCTTCCACCCTACAGGTGCTACCGATATCAAGTTTCTCGCAATTAAAAATTCAAAGACATATATATATTACACATTACATTCCAATTAATTCCTCTTCAGTAATAATTTTATCGCCCTTGAATTTGGGCCAGTGTATTCCACTACTAGGTTTGACCAACCAAAAGTCACTACTGATTAATCTTTCGACGTTACGGAATATAATAGATTACTATTATGATTGTCAGTTCAAGACTTCGACCTATACACAAGAGTACACAAGAAATTGCACCTTTTATAACAATAGTTCCTAGTTCTAGTGATCTTAGCTGTGATTCTTAGCTGTGATCCACTTTCGTTCGAACTGTGAAGATTTCTGGCACATATTTCCAGTAGATACCAAAGTACACAAGTTTCGCGCACTCTGACCTGACAAACATAGTAGCTTACTAATCTTGGTGCACTTTTCTTGTTGTGGGGAAATTGCCTCTAACCTCACTATTAGCATTTTTTATTTGGACGGTATAATTAAATAATTTTAAAGTAATTTGAATAAATAATAAATAATTCACTTGTGCTTTTTTTATATTGTATTTATTATAGATCTGTACATGAAAACGAATTCCGATTTGCTGTAAACAATGTAAATATTTTTGTCCATTGCCCAGTACCCCGTCCACGTATCCCGTGGTTAACGCCTATACCTGGCGTCTTGTTTAATTATAAATAAAACGTTTGAAACTTACGATTCGATTCAGCTGCTGCAATAGCTAGCTGCCAATTAAAGAACATGAGAACAACTGCAACAGATACGATTCTGAATGACAAACAGATCGCCATTTGGAGGATGCAGTTATACCTGAACCATAAAGAGTTTACAGACCAGGTGTAAGACTTGATCCTTTCAATGCAAAATTTTGCTAGATATATCGTAATTTTGAAGTCGTGCATGAATTTATAATATCGGAAATTTGATACAGAATGATGTAAAGAAGTTTTGATTGGATGGCAACGTAATGTGTTAGTTTCACCAGCTGGTAAACATGCTTGTTTTTCACAATTTTCAATTCGGAGCCGATTGTTTATTAATGATTGATGATGAGAAAATAAATTTATTGATAGCTTGCTCCCGGTAGCAGGATATTGTTTAAAATATTTTCGTGTTTACGCACTGCCATATAAAATTAGCCACATTCATGTTTTTCTTGGCAGAATATATTCTAAATATTTTCTAAATATTTTTCTTGGCAGAATATTTTCCCGTTTTCGTAACAAATAATAATCTCATTGACATTATTTAATCTCATTATCTATTGTAGTTAGAAAATATGGAAAAAACAACTTAGAAATTACTGAGGAATGAGGAACTTTCGCATGAACTTAAATTTTGGTTCAAACCCCCGTTTCAGCAAACTATGTTATTGTCCAGGTTTATGCAAAAAATGGTTCCTTTCTCGTCACGTGTCTATTGTATTTTAGCCAAACGTACCAATGGCATTCGTCTTGCTACGTTCCTGAACCTTGACTTGAAATATATGTTAATTATAAGATTGCTATTGGCTTATCTGCGTAAAATACAATAGGCATGCACGTGATGCGAAAGGAACAATTTTTTGCATAAATCTACCTCAACATAGTTGATGAGTTGTATTGTAGTTTTATGTGGTCTGCAAACCATGTATATTCTATCAACTTTGATATAACCGACTGTCTATCCTTGCTGTCACCAAGCTAATTATTAATTATAGTTGCACGCCTCTTTTAATTAAAGCGCATTTCATGCAATGCTCTGATGAGAGCACTTTTATGAGGTTTAAGAGATATGACTCGATATATGTCTTATATTAGTTTATCACCAGCTCACGGCATAAACATGCATGTCTTTCTTGCCAATAACCCAGAAATTAGACTAGTACTCTACGCAATGGGGGTACTAATTATTGACATAGAAAACAAAGACAATATTTTGCTGTTTTGGGGACTTTTATTGAAACAGAAATTCTGCATAAATCCAAAAGAATTTGTAACCAAAACCTGGATTTTCAATACGATTCAAGCATTCAGCTTATAGCTATACTTCAACTGTCACTTTTTAATTTTTACCCACCTAGCAGGGAAGACGTGTTACGAGACATTATAGTCTTGTGTATAGACAATCACTGAATATGCTTTGCTGGTATCATTAGAAATAGGCGAATTATCATACAGTAATATATTAAGGTAAGGCAAAAATTAATACGTAATTTCGTGCTAACTTTTACTAACACAGTGGCATGCAGTAAGCACCATAGCACTAAGGGAGGAAATATTATTAAAAAAGAAATTGGCAAAGCTTAAGGAAATCATTGTGTAACCCGTACCATCTGTAAGCCGCTAATCCATCTCGTTTTGATGGACTTTCTGTGAGTGATAATGTACTTTCCCAAATGTCATTGTGTTTTTCAAATCAAATTGCAATCTCCCTTTACGTAATATGAAACCAAATCTCGTTTCAGTCGAAGTCGCGTACACACTCAAGTTCTTGGGTAAAAATTACGCTCCGTCGCCACGCAGGTGGAAAACGAACATTCTTTACTACAGGCGGCGAGTCATTGTGTGTATTCATTGAAGGAGAAAACAGTTTATATAATTTGACCACAAAATCAAAGGTAAAATATAGACAAACAGGAAATGACTTTGGAACAATAACAGCATAAGCCAAATGCGCGTAACGTGTAATTGCCTGCCACAAATAAATATTGACACTGCAAAGGAATACTCATTATTATATGAATATAGGCGAGGTGATGGCGGGTTATAACTAGAAGAATCACTTATGTCGAAAAAGAATAACCAGCGAAAACAATCGCCGTGTAAAACTCTTTTCTTTATTTTAAGTAACTTTACCAATCAACTGATCAAATATTGAGATATACACCCGAACATTAGTATGAAGACCTTGGCACAGAAAGTGCAGAAACTTGGCACAGAAACTCTCTAGCTGGCGCCAATAAGAGATGACTGATATATGTAAGGATTTGTGGAAGGAGAAAATTGCAAGGAAATTGGTTTTTCAACTTGTCCTGATAAAATTTTATTGATCGCAAGCTGATTGTACATGACAGATTTATATTAGGCAAATAGTTTACTACAATCCTGGTCAAAACATTGACGACACTCAGTGTTAATTGCCACTACAGTCAGCAGTCACGAAATCTATTTCAAAATTCTCCCCCTTTCCCTCACAAATCAATGTTGGGTGATGTGTCAGAACTCATTCAAGTATTTAGCATGGACTCAACATTGATTAGGGGGGCGAGGGGGGAAATTGAGACAGAAATGTTGATATTTTGCATAAAAAACTACAAATCATTTTGACTGTAGTCAATGGTTTTGGCCAGGATTGTAGCTATGAATGACTGCAGATGTACACATCTCTAGACTCTATTGGGAACTCTGCTATATAGGCATATCTCATTCCAGAATCAAAAAATTCTGAAATATCCTTTTGCCGACACACGTTGATCGTTGTTGATTCAGTCGAAAATTGATTTTTTTTTAAATTCTTCATTAAGATTTAGTGAAAGATTGGTAACATATTTCAGTATTTTTATATCAATGTTGACCTTTAAGACCTTATAAGCTTTTAGTGCCGAGTGAGTAGTCTTATATCATTTGGCTCAAAACAAGTCAAGTCTACTAAACATAAATTAACTTCAACAGGGGTGCAAACGGTTAGCCCCATGTTAAGAACAATTATCACTTAAGTGGTGTTACGAATTAGAATCAATGAGAGCACAATATGCCCGATTGATATGTTTTCTCGTGTCATAGGGTACTAAGGGTAGTGTAGTATCAACGGGAATGAAATACGATGACCTGAAACGACCGCTTTCGGTAATCTAATTTAAGGATAAAAATTTCCTTCTTCTCTCTCTTGCCGAGCAAGAAAACTTCGTGTTCAGCATACAGAATCTAGCTCTATATGAAAAAATTGTTTGCGAGCTAAAATTCAAAGACTTCGTCCTATGTGAATTGTAATACCTGCGGTAGTGTTTATTGCTTGCGATGCGTAGCATAGCAAGCTTTAAATCCGGTATTTATTTTTTTTAATCGGGTTCTAGATAGTAGACCTCCGCGCGGCAGCTAGGCAATTAGTATGCACGCTTGGCAGTCGTCCGCTATTCGGAAAGTTTCGTAGTTTACTTCAAAACATCACGCTATTATCATTCATTACTGTATAAAACACTCCTATAACTCTTGTTTTAAATAGTATATAATTGAAAAATAATTGCCAAATGCAGAATCTACAGCAATCCATGTAATTGCCCAGTGAATGCCAGTTGTGTCTAGCCGCCTCCGCAGGCATCTCTAGTAATAGGAAATGTAGACATTCCTCCTCGACATTCACAGCACAATTCACAGGTAATTTACACTGCACAGGGCTGCCTGCGAAGGAGGCTAAGTAGTCCGAGTAGTGTGTCTACAGCCAAACTTTCAGCGCGCAGCATCGCAAGCTTACGCCTAAATAGGCGTCTTGCTTGTTTTGATATGAGTACCCTATTTAGAATCGATCGCGAAGCAATTATAGATGGCGGGTATTTCAAGCGGAGTTGTTTTTATCAGCGCGGTCGTCATCCGACAAAAATAATAGAAATGGACTGGCACTAATCCAGCATTTCTACCGCAATTCGTGTTGCAATTATCATTCCAGCATACTTAGAAATCACTCTAATTTCTAAATGTTATAAACTTCAAATCTCCTGTCACACACATTCGTGCGTTAAGCAGCTTTTAAGACGACTTCTAAATGCACGTTTTTACTCGTAAAAACACCCGTCCGTTTTCTACAAACGTTTTATGCTGAATGTGTTCAAATGACTATTAAAACTACTTGTATTGAGCAAAATAATTTTGCTTACAAAGCACAATGACCAACAATAAACGACTGTCACAGAAAAAGGTTATAAAGAAACTTCATGATGAAATCCTCTTTAAACACAATATTTTTTTCCAATAACGCTACCGACCTTCAAAATAGCAATGCATTTTTTACGTACAGTTGATTAGCTACATCTGTCATCTTTTTCATTTACAATAATCACATGATCGCGGTCAAACTTGGATCTCTTTCTAACTCCCTTGCAGCCTTCCCAAAAGCCTCCTTGATCATGTAAGAAACACTGATCTGGTAAACTGCTTTAGTAACGTTGCCACGCTGATAAGGATCTTCTATTCTTATTTGAGGTTTTCTCCATGTGCCTTCACTATAGTTACTTAATGGAATATAATCCCCAGTGCGAATTGAGATGACATTCTACCAAGAAAAATTTGAGTAAAATTTGAAAAATCCAACAAGTAACTCCCCTAACGTCTGGGTATTTCGTGACGAATAACTTCGCACATCGTAAGGGACGCTTTCTTTTTTCGTGTTTGAAAGCTTTTCAGCAACTGAAAGGACTGACGAACTGCTAGCAAAAAAACGGGGAAATGTTGCTTGCAAAAAAGGTATAACAGGGTCAGTGCATCCTTTCTGGAGGTAATGGAGAATAAGCAGGATCACAGCAAATCCTAATAAAGAACAGATAGAAAGATTGTGGTTAAATTGCTTCTATACTTTCTGTAGTCTAGTATAGTGGTTACACATGATCCTTACACGCGCGAGGTCCCCATGCAGCAATGATAGAAAAAAATAGATTAAGTGTTACTTTTTTACAAAACTAAATAAGATATTCGATACAAAAATCAAGGAACCATAGGAATTTGAAAAAAAGAATCATAATAAGCAAATAGATTGCAGCCAGGCACGATTTTGGCATTTCCGCAGTGCATTACGTCTGGTGCCTGCAAAGACGATACGATCATGGACTTAGTCCGGAAGCTCTTCCTTGTGGCAGCCAGGCACGATTTTCGCATTTCCGCAGTGCATTCACTTGGTAAAGAAAATTCAATCGCTGATGCTTTATCTCGATTCCACTTTCAGGACTTCTTCCGCCTGGCCCCCGAGGCGCACGAGGTCCCTCGTTCGATTCCACCAGAGTTGCAAGTGAAACTGACCTCAAATCTTTGAGGGAAAAAGCTACCGCCCTGCTTATCAACGGCTTAGCGGCGGGCAGTTTCACGAGTCGGGTTCTCCTCTCCCAGCGAGCGAGTGGACCTTAATCCTGTTTGTAACCGCGCTGTCTTCCTTCCTCAAGGCAAGCTCGATAAAGGTGTATCTGTCAGGAGTTCGTTCCTTACATGTCGAAAGCGGCTTTGGGAATCCTCTCTCTAATTGTCCCCGATTAGAACAGGTTCTTTGCGGGATAAAACGTACTCAGGGTCTCGCCAGTCGGCCGCGTTTACCGATAACAGCCTCCATTCTTCGTCGGATATACTCGCTGCTTGACCTGCGCAACTACCGGGACGCATTGTTCTGGGCGGCGTGCTGTACAGGGTTCCTCGGTTTTCTGCGTTCGGGCGAGTTTACCACGACCAGTACCCACGACCCTACAGTCCATTTGTCGTTGTCGGACATATCGGTGGACCAGCGAGTGAATCCGTCGGTTCTGTTTCTACGCATCAAAGCGTCAAAAACGGATCAATTTCGTAGAGGACATACACTGCGACTGGGCCGTACGAACACTCCGATCTGTGCCGTGCAGGCCGTGGTCCACTTCCTCCAGCTCCGTGGCAGCTCTCCAGGCCCCCTTTTCGTGCTCGAGAACGGCACTCCTCTATCCCGAAATCACCTCGTCTCGTGGACGCGCGATGCTCTCGCGCGCCTAGGTTTGGAGGGCAATTTTTCGGGCCACAGCTTCCGCATTGGTGCGGCGACTACAGCCGCTATGGTCGGCGTTCTGGACCATCTGATTAAGACGACGGGCAGGTGGCTAAGCGACGCGTACCAAGTGTACATTAGAACTCCGCCGAGTGTAATTGACAGCGTACCAGCTCCTCTCGTTGCGTAGACTATAGTTTTCGACAAAGAAAAAAGAAAAACAAAACGAAACAAAAAAAACAAAAAAACAACGTGTATATAAGTTTGGTTGTCAGTCACAATAAAAGATCTTGGGGTTTCTCGCTTTTCCTCATTCTGTCCGGTCCGCCTGCTTATCAATCCAGTGCCATTGGGACGGGACGGGTATGTCAGTTATCACACTTATACATGCGGTGCTTTCCCCACCTCGGGAAGGGTCAGCCCAGAGGATGGGCGAGGACGAACGTTGTGCTGCCATTCCAGCTGGGAACAACGTCCAGAGCAACACAGTGCAGGCATTGCCTTACCACGCAGTGTGGTGAGAAGTGCAGCGTCTTTGGGTTAAGGTTGTGCTACCATGTCGGCTAGTAACAACATCCGCCGCACAGTTGGCACAATCGTGATAACGATCACCGTTTTTGCTAGCTCGCCCCTGCATGAAGAAGGCTGAGTAAGGGGTAGTTACTTGGAGGGGTAATGTTTCACATCACCCTGCGTGCTCAGCTTAAGATACCGTAGGGATCTCAACCTGGCTCTAAGTAACAGCGCTCGTTCCAAGCCACCCCTCCCGCGAGCGACGAGCTAACACCTAACCATCCAATCGGGTAAGTAAGGTGGACGAAGGTGTTAACTAGCAAGCCTATAGGAGAGTTTGGTGGTCGGTACCATGTTGAGATCAAAAATGGTTTCATTTTATATTTGTTAATTTCAACAGTAAGAATCAAGTCAACAGTGAAGTCTGGTCCGAAAATTAATAGTATTTCTTATGTAGGAACCAACGCCACCGCCAAATCTATTCCTATTCCTCGATACCCAGGTGTAACCTTCAATTAAGTCCATGGGTACATTAGGGTCGAGTTTGGTTTCGTTGATCGCTAGGATATCAATTTGCTGATTACGCATGGATGCTCTTAATTCATCTATATGTTTTAGTAAACTGTTTATGTTAAGACTTGCAATTTTGAGACCACGTATATTGGGCACCAAATTTTCAGCCTTTATTGCATTAAAGAATTTTTATGACAAAAGCGTTCTGTCTGCCTATGTGCGTGTTTCCGGTTCAAGACAGTATGGCAAAAATAAATATAAATATAAAAATAAAAGCTGAGCGTAGCAGCGTTATCTTTATCCACTTTTACGTTGTATTATAGGAGATCAAATAGCGGAGCGGAAACGCTTTCGATGGGTTTCTTAGCAGTAGAAATTTTGGATGAAGACGTTTCAGAAGTCGCCAAGTCTCTACGCAATAATCAATATATTTATGCGAACGTAGATGGGAAAACACAGTCTGAAGCCGGTTTTCCACTAGCGATAATTTTCGCGCGAAACGACATTTTACTTTTGTTTCAGAACTGCAACCATCTGGAACGAATTGCTCAAATACAAAGGAATACATTCTCCTCGCGCGAAAAATATCGTTAGTGGAAAACAGGCATGAGATAAACAATTAAGGCTTAAGAAACACTTATATGCTCTCTAAATTGGATTAGATTTACCACATAATGAAAGAATACAATGCTTGCTATCATCGCCCAGGGGATATTTCAGATGCTCTGGACAATTGCCGCAACAAAGACATTTTAACATTGCGTCCCTTTATTTTCTGCATGCACGCAATGCAAAGGAGTCCTACTCCTTGTGTTTATTTATTTAAGTGTTTATGAATATGCACCACGTCCCAATTAAGAGGTAGATGGGGCTATACGGCCCTGCATTGATAATTCCGGGTTTAATTACGGAAACAGCAAATGAAATCACCCAAATTTTTATTCGTCATTTAACAAATAGCTGTCTAGAATTTGGGAAATTTTGACCATGAAAATTGAAACATGAAATGTGAACTAAGTTTTAGAAAGCCTGTAGGGTTACTTTCAAATGTGATTTAAAATTTGCCGCTTCCGGTTAACGGTTTGTCGTTAACTTCAATCTTAAGGCCGACATGCACAGACCGGACGCGATGCGGCAACGCGACGCGAATTTTGAGTTTTCAGAATTATATAAATTAAATCTTGGAAGTAAAATTTGGAAATTATGGACGCTAGAGGAGTCAAAATGCTTTATTGTTATGTAATCTACAAGAATATTATGATAGTTTAAAATTTATTTGATTTTGAAAAATTAAAAACGTTGAAAATTTGCGTTGCCAATTCGCGTCCGGTCTGTGTCGACCTTTAAGGTCTCTATTTTTTTAGGTATACATTACGATGAGTGATATTCAATTTTATCTTCCTTATGTGCGTAAAACGTATATAATATAAGCCTATAAATATTTCAAACGGTTGTGGTTATAGCTAAATCTACATGTAATGTAATCTGCCTGTATGCATACATATGAACCGTCTGGCAAAAACTTTATCTTAGCAGCTTCTGCAGCCATTATTATTTGGGTTTAAAACCCAACACCACCCCTACTAGCGACGATTCTGGCCTTATTTATGGTTATTAAATTTTTTTGTTATTATAGAACTTACGCTAAAAATATAAAAAGACGACCAATGGAAATAAATTATGAACAAAAATGATCGTGTTCACAATGTGTCCTTGATGTCTAGGTATGTTGCTGTATAATTATACAGTTATAGTAGCTACAACTATCTAAACAGTAATCTTTCGTATGTCAATCCTTCCAGAAATATCACTTGGAATTCGCCATTCTCTCGTCACTAATAATTGAAACATATACATATTAGTTACTAACTACTAGGTTTTTTTAATTCGGAGAGGTCTGGCACATTTAAAACTAATAATTTATTAAACCATTTCAGAATGGTTTTGCACTTTTAAAAAAATCCGGAGTGCATTTAACCCTGAGCAATCTTCTTCAAACAATGCAGAAAACAGGATTTTAAGGTAAACATTCGGATTTCTTGCCTTTCACGTGACGTGCAGTTTTAAATCAGATTCTGGAAGAGATGAACTTTGCGAAACTTGCTAAATAATAATGTGCTTGCTAATATTCTTCTTTCTAACTCTTTTATCAAATTGAAAAGGTTGTTTAACTTTGTATTCCCCATCATGCCTTTAATATTATTGAATTTGTCATATCGGCACCACACTTATAAACTAACCCATCTTCCTGCATTATTACTATAATCAAGTTCTATTTAAGTGTAGATACGTCGCAAACAAGGCATCCAAGTGATCTCAAATAGCGGGAAAAGACCGGGGATGGTTGGCGAATAAGAATCCATGATTGGGCTAAAATATACAATTAATTTTAGTATTAAAATTATGTCAGAGTTATTATGTCTATAGTTCTTTTAACTAACATACTGATCACAAAGTTCCGACTGGTTTCTTAAAGATGATGTAAAGTCCGTTCTGCGCATACATTCTGCGCAGCAACACATTCCATCAGTGGGGGAGCAATTTGGGAATATTAATGATATGCGATATTGGCGCGTTGTATTACAAATGGGGGATAGTTCGGGGGCACAATTATTTTATATCGAAAGGTGAAGAGGCCCTAATTGCGATTGACGAAGATAAGACTGCTGGAAAGAAGCAATATTATGCTGAGAGGAATGCTTCAAGAATTTATTTGTTGAATGAGATGGCGCGACGCTATTTGTCGTCGCTACTTTCTCGCTTGTTCTACAATTACAAATATGTAAAGTCTTAAATAACGGTTTATTTACAGGCTTCGCTTTATATTTTCTTCAAAATATAATATAAAATAAGCATATTTATCACAGCCGGTCGAGCGAGAACGAGAAGAATATAGGAAATTAAAACGGCATTACGTCATGTAAAGATTATATAACAAACGTGAACAAACTTTGTTAAGCGCAGAATATATGCGCAGAACGGAATTTACATAATCTTTAAAGCATAACAAAAAATAATCGATTAAAATACTGCGGAATTAATGAATTTTTATTTCGTCAAGCCCTCGGAACACTGATTAGATAAAATATGAGCACGCGAGATCAACTGCATGATGTTGAAAGAAAAAGGTAAAAAAACTTACGCGTACAGTGGATGATTTGGAGCGATGCATTTTTTTGTAGTTTGCCGGATCCATGTATATCTCTATAAAATTAATATTAATGTTACGGAAATGCGTTATACTTATGGTGCTAAGTAATGGATACACCCTTTCCCGAACCGACTCTCGATTTATATAGTGACATAATTATGTCACTTTCTTTCCCGACGTTGTGGAAAGGTTAGATTTTGGAATGACAACAACACTTTATTTTCAAAATATGCTTTTGGGTTTCGTGTAGATGTATATATGATTAAAAAATATGAATATAGTGAATGGGGTTTAGTGGGATTATCGATCAATTTAAACGACATTATGTAGCGAAAAAAATGGCTTAGTTCGGTTTCAAGTATATAATTACAGCATTGTAAACTCCGGTGGCGTCGTGGCGAACGCAACAGTAAATTAGGTATAGCCAACGTTTTTTCCGATTATGATATTTCCGATTGTGGCAGACTTCCAGATTGGTTTCCGCGATCGACTACCGAAATGGCATAATCAGTCCTTGAAATTTTGTTTATTCTATATTATTTGCTGCAAAACTACTGAGCCAGACGCTTGAGTGCATGGCGTTGCCAAAGTTTTATTTTAGGGGTTGGAACACTTTTAGGCGGGGAGTTTTCTCGATACCCCTCTCTAAAATGTTAGATGCGAGTTTCCGTGTGACGTTTCTCGACGTAAATATAATATATTCCCCAGGTCACCCACATGCAATAGATGAGGTGCTATATTTTTAGGATACCTCATCTGTTGTGGGTGACCTAGGGATTTCCATTGCGAAACAAACACATACGAACACATTTAAAATATAGACACAAACAAAGCAGAGTCGTATTCTGCATCCCAAACATTTGTTAGTGAAGTATACGACCCCAATATCTCGGTCTTTAAGATAGCATGATCGGAGGACTATATATACCTCAAGAAAAGGAAATTCGGCAGTCTCGAGGGTCACTGAAAACGCAGGGTCGAAAAACCCGCTTTGCAATCATGCACTCGATTATATATACAAGATCATACATTAGTTTAATAGAAAGAATTTTAGGGCATTTCAAATAACTCCTCTTATACTTTTTCAAGATTACATTTTTGAGCAGTAAAAAACATACCATCATCATCAAAAGTCACTGCAGTCAAATCGGAATTCAATACCAAAAACGTTGGTCTTTGATTTTTCTTTTTCATTGTCGACTCGATGATCTTTTGAATAACATCAGGCATTTTTGGATGAAGTTCAAGTTTTTTACCGTTGAGGACCTTCAGAAAAAAGCACATAAGTTTTTATGCATTTTTGTTCACTGCATGTAGCCTGGTGAAGGGATGGAAAAACCTTATGCGCAGACCTGTGACATTTTTCATGCAGTACTGGGTTTCTTCACCCTAACAACCACTTGTAGTTCTATAGGTTTAATACCGCACTATATTAAATAATATCACTATTAAATACGGCACTATATCGATCCTGTAACTAATTTCTTCATCAACTGTTACATATGATGCTAATTAGGGCTATTGACATATTTGAACGCACTTACATATCCTCGAACATCATCGTCACGTTCCAAAGACCTGCCGCTTGGCATATTGAAGTAGGGTTTAGAACCAAAAGTGAAAACTTCAAACAATAGTACCCCAAACGACCACACATCAGATGCAAAACTGAATTCCCCGTCTCGAAGTGCTTCAACAGCCGTCCAACGAACGGCAAGTTGGTTTTGAGAATATTCGTTTACCGATGATTTTACAGGACTGGCCTCCACAGGTGTAAGCGATTGGATTGCGAGGTGAAAAACCCCAAGTTTGATGAGTGGGACTTCGAGCGCATCTCGAATGAATACAAAACAGTTCTTGGCACATAGGTCACGATGGATTATCCCGTTCTCACCGAGATATATCATAGCTTTGCAGATATCTCGAGCAATGTGAAGCAGCACCTTAGCTGCGGGCGGTTTGGCGAAGCCTTGAAGGTACGTCCAAAGGTCACTTTTCGTTGTTCTCTCTACTATCACGTGCATCGGAGCCTCAATGCTTGAGCCAAAAAGGGTGACTATGTTTTCACACCGTTCGGGATTGCCATCTAAAATTTTGAGGATTTCAATTTCTTCTCGCAGGGGGCCGTGACCAGATTCACTTCCCAGTATTTCTTCTTTTGTGTGCAGGTGCAATTTTAGCAAGCATTTATTGCCACTCATCAAGGCATCATACGTACTGACGCGTTGCTCCAAGAACTCATTTCGTGACTCTTTTACAATCTCCAATATTTTATCTCTATGTTTAGAATATAACTCAAGAATGGATAAGTCCTCAATGCACCTACCAGCTAGAAATCCCTCGATATCCTGTGTTGTTGAAATGAACACCGCTCTCTCGCAAAGTTTCTCGCAATATTTTGCTACAGATTCATTTGGAACCGCAGTCGAGGATTTATTTTTTTCCCAGTTCCTAAAAACTCCTCCACAGCCATGTTCTCCATTTAAAATTTGCTCAATTATCACTACAAGATGAAAGAACACCAAAATTTTTTTTAACAAAAATATTGGAAATGTTTCCAGATAAATGTTGAGCTGTATAACCAAAATTATTTGAGTGAAACTCTATATTCAAATCTTTATGCTGTGTCCAGCAAGCGGTTGTAAATAAATTTCAAAATTAACTCCAAAAAATTTAAAAGAAGAAATTTGTAGGTTTACCTAACATGTATTTGAAGTAAGCTATAGTTAGGGCTTCATCTAAATTATAAAGAGTATTTTTATCATACATTCTAACAAAACGCGAAAGGAAATCTTTTCTCATTTTTCCTTTCGAAGTGCCAATTTTCCGCTGCAAATAATATTGAATCATATCGTTCATATCGATAATATGATTGTACTGCATTATATATATCGATATGAACGATATTTATGCATGAAATTATGGAAATTATCCATGCTGGCTACGCCACTGAGCTCAGTCTTTTTGGTTATTATAATAATTATTATATAAATATATCGCGATTGTCAAGTACCTTTGTTATTTGATGTTCTAATTAGTCTCAGCATCACCCGATAAAACAACACCTCGAAGAGCCAAGCAGGATTTAATATACGAAAGAAATCCTTGAATTTACGGTTACCGTAGCGCTCGCGATAGTGTGCAACCAGCATCTGTAGGAAAATTACAGGTCTTGGGTTGTCTTGAAACTGATAATGCTATATTGAGAAAAAAGATTACGCCTAGTACTCATCATTTGAACTTCTACTAAATGTGAATATTACACCTAATCTAATAATTTATAAGCCTCCCGCGTTGTTTGATCCCACAGTTAGAATCGATTATCAAAAACGATCGCAACAGTGGTAATGAAAAAAACACACAAATTTAGTGGTTTCCTGTGAACCAAGAAATCTGGTGGAAATAAATGGGCTTTTTCTACAACGGTGGCTCCCTAGAGTTTTGAGAAAATTGTTGAATGCAGGTTTGATGATGTAAGATTGAGCACCAAAATTGTAAACTATAGATTAAAATAAGCTTTAACGTATTGAATACTATGTTCGAAGTAAAAAAATATTGATTGGCCAATTACAGAAGCTGTTGCCATGGGAACAATGACGTTTAAATATGGCCACCAATTATCATTAAATTACCGTTATTTCAGAAACTCTTCGGTGAAATGTCTTTTTTTCCAACTGAACGTTTTGCCAGATGGGTAGTAATTGACAGGATAATTTTAAGAAAAAGTTATCGATAGAAAAAAATTACAGTGTGAAAACATGGTTTTACGCAATTAAAAAAAATCCTATCGATAACCTTTTTTTTTACTTTTTTCCGGTCGCTTACCAAATATCTGGCAAGCATTCAGTTTTGTGCGTATAATTATTACGAATATGAAAATTTGCTGCACAATACAACAGAACAAAAAAGAAAATGAAGCAATGTCATACGGTCATGCACTTGATATAAAATTATATTTCTGGACTTTGGAGGAGTATTCACAAATTTTTTTAGTTCCACAGAAATGAATAAGAGGAAAATAAAGATTAAAAGATATCTTGGACTGATATCAAACAAGATGAACAAATCATGTATTTTCCGATTCACAATTCAATTTTTTAATTATAATAAAAGTCATTTCTGAAAAAAATGAATAAGTAAGTGCAACCAGGTTTTCCGAAAATTTTCCTCTAACTGAAAATACACTTCGGTACTTTTTATGTCAACAAAAATAAGGAAACAAACTTTGGTTTCGCGGGCTGTTTTCTTAACTTTGTAAATATGTTTCTATACTATTATGCTATAGCAGGTAAGCTACATTTTAATATACTTATGTGTAAATTCAAATTTCAAAAAAAAATGACCCAGAAAACCATACAGTACCTTTGGCAAATCTTGCAAAAAAACAAGGCATACGTGGATATCTAGCCAACTGTCTGCTTCACTAAGCTCTCTACAAAACTTCAGCACTTCATTCTTGTTCAACTTGCTTTTCAGAAGGTTTTCACACTTTTGGATGTTAGGTATGAGGGATTCTTTACCATTCCGTCTTCGAAGAATTTGTCTAATGCTTTCCCTGGCAAGATGAATACCATACCGGTACAGATTTCGTTCCAAGTTGTCCTTGTGCCTTTGGAGGGCACCCAGATTTTCATCAAACTCCTTTATTTTTGATTGGATTGGACGGGGTAATTCCTCTTTACCACACTTCAGAAGGACTAACGTGACTAACCAGGCGTATGTTGTCATCCTTTGACACTTTGCTTCATAACTATGCACCTCTATAAACTTAAAAAATGTTGAACGAAGTATCTCTTCGGCCTTCAATATGTTTTGACACCGATCTCTTGATAAATTTGAAATGTTTAGAAATATTTCATTTAGCAGAACATCGAGGGCTCTTTGTACAACACGAGAGCTGTCACAGCAGGCAAGCATTGCCAGCTGGTCAAGTTGTCCATCCAATACTGGAGATCTATTTTCACGCGTTTTCAAAAGATGGAAAATGATAAAGGTTTCTTCTGCGGTTCTTTTCTCGTCTTTCATTTTTGTTAAATTTTCAATGAACTCTGTCGTGTTAGCTTTAAATCCACTTATTTTTTTGTCAATTTCTAAGCAGAAAGACTGGTGTTAGATTAGAACACGGTGTTTTTAAAAATCTTTAATTAGCTGTAAAATTAAGCGAATATAGTAACCCTAACCCTAACCTGAACCCTAACCCTAACCTGAACCCTAACCCTAATCCAAATGTCTTTTAAATAATATATGAGAATCAGAGTTGTGAATTTTTTAAATAATTATGTGAATCATCCCCGAACTCCTGGAGTATAACGTACCCAAACATGATTTTAAACTAAGCAGCTTTCCCAGGTACTCGATAATTTTTTTAAAAAAAATAATTTGTCACGAAGAAGCATATAATAATACTTTTTGTTATATAGGTGCTGTGCATTTTAAATGTGATTGGTTCATTCGTAGTCACATGCAATGTCTCTCGCTAGGGAAACAATGAAAAATGTTGCCTCCACTTTGTCTCGAGAAAACAAAAAACTCACTATTTCCCTCGGGAGCATTCCCTGGCTCAAAATCTCGTCGTTCTTGCTGCAGTTAAATACGGCAAGCTACTTGATGTTGCCACTCTGTTTTTTTTATAATCGTTTTTTAAGGTGAAAGTGAAATGCATTTGAATAGTTCTATATGGGGATTTAAAACAATTCACGTGTAATGGTTGCAATAATGCATCATTTGAAATGCTGGAACATCTTTTAAGCTCCTATCAAATAAATAAATAAATACCCAACCGGAAAAGTATTAAATTTAGGTGTCAAATTTAGACAAGCAGAAAACACATCTTTTGGCGTGTTCTCTGACACACCTTTTGGTGTGCATGAGAACACACGTTGCTATGTGGTAACACATCTTTGGAGATTCTATTTGCACACCTTTTCTGACACACCATTTAGTGCGTTCTTCACACTTTTGGTGTACATGAAAACACACGTTGCTATGTGGTAACACATCTTTGGAAATTCTATTTATTGCACACGTTATGGTGTGTTAAACACACCTTTAGGTGCATGTGTTTAAAAACCTACCTTTAGGTGTGTTGAATTTTGGACAAAAAATGTGTGCAAATTTTACACACATGTTTCACATGAATATTTCACATATGAAAAAGTATCATGAAATTATCAATTCCTTTAATAACTAGCTCCCCAAATCCCATGTTTTAAGATCTTATTATCACATCAAGTTGAAAATTTGCATGTAACGTTGTAGAAGATTTTAGTCGATACAATACCACTAAGACTTGAGTGATCCTCAGTGTTTAGGCCATCGACTCTTGATTGATTGTTGGTACTGGAATGTACTGCAGGTTGGTGGTTCTGTCTAGAACGCTGTAAAGAAGCATCGGTTATACACCTATTTATACGTAATCACAAAAACTACCAATGTGTTTTGATCACGAAATTATTAAGGGGGCTGGTCTCCTGAAAAGTGTCACTGTGTAGCTGAAATTTTAGATGCACTGGTCAGCAGTGTTAGCTAGTATGGTCTGGAACAGGTGTTGATTGGTACCGAGAACTCGGTACGCAATGAACGAAGTATTTCATATGTTCTAAATTTCGGAGAGAGAATGTTTTGCAATTCTAAAGGTGAATGAATAAAAAGATCGATTCTTGAGTTGTTTCGCAAGACTCACAACGTAGGTCCAGGTGGTTATGTAAGGGTATTTTTTGGCTTCAAAATAGCGAAGGCATCATTGCATTCCTAGTACACTTACCGAGCTATAATCCCTTTGTGGTAAGCTGGGACGGCCTAGATAGTGGTAAAATTTATGTGGTAAAATATTCCTCTTTTTTAAGTGCATTATTTATGTAGTAAAACGAACATACATGCTAGTTGGTGCTGAATGCCAAATAAATCGATTTAGTGCTTTGCAAAAAACGAGAACAATTGCATGATAGATGCTAATTAAATCATTCGTACAGTGTACCTCTTTCTTTATTTATAGGCAGTATCAAACCTTGGCGTTTAACGCGAGATTTTTCCACGAGATTAAGCAAACACCGCCCAATTTCTCACACTGATTGAGCCAAAATGAAAATTACGTTTTTACTTTTTGAAAATTTTATCTGTTATAAATAAAATTTCATCTATTATGACCCCATTATGTTACAATAAAATTTCATCTGTTATGACCCCTGATTAAATTTTCTAGTGACTGGAATCAGATAGCCGTAAAACTTTTCATTGAAAATTTTACGTCCGAAACCTATCGCATTCTTATCGGTGTCACGCGAAATTTCTAGGGCCGGTTGTATGAAAGCCGGATAAAGCTATCCACCGGAGAGTGATTTTTCAAATCACCTTAAAATCGCCCGTTTTTTGTTATAACTTTGATTAAATATTAGTATTCCTGAATTGAGGATCCTCTTTAACAATTGTTGGTTATCGCTTTTCGAGCATTTTTAGAACAGTTAAGAAATCATTATCCGGTGGATAGCGCCACCCAGTCTTCGTACAACCGGCCCCAGAGGTCGGGATCTGATCTACTGAAATTCCTGTCCTTCATGGTTTAATTTGTGACATGGTTTTGTGACAAGTGACATTAGTTAAGTTAACAAAGCTTTCTTAAGCTGACAAGGCAAGATAAAAAAAGTTTGCGATAGATAAAGGCTTCTTTTCAAGATCTAGATGTTCTGAACTTTTTAATTAAAGAGCTTTAAAGCGACGACGCCTTTCAAGAGAAATCCCAGCACACGCTCTGCGAATTCATATGACATTATCGAAACTTTTTCACATAATTATAGCCCCTAAGGAAAGTTTATACCATGTCATGATTTCGTATTTTATTCCATTAATAAAGAAAATAGCAACTAATTTGTTTTCTTTATACGTTTTTTTTTTATTTCTTTTATTCTTGCGAAATATCTGAGTCGGTTAAATTTTTAAATTTAGTTGTACTTTTATATTTTATTGCATTTTTTAGCAATTCGTGTTGGTATTGTAATCATTCTGATTAATTACGACTAGATACAGGTGTATGAATCCAGTGGCGTAGCCCGAACGATGATTCGGGGGGGTGGGGGGGGGTGGGGGATATTTTTATATATTATTCGTGATACGCAGGATTGATTTCTTGTCAATTAATCGTCTTTATATATGAATATATGAATATGCCTCCCTCCCAATTATCGATGCTGGCTACGCCACTGTATGCATAACAAAATACTACGGCACCACTTAAATAATTTATAATTAGTTCCACTCTATAATAATTATAGTGGAAAGAAATATTTTATATATTCATTGAAAAGAAGTATGTTATAGATTTTTTGGCTAAGAAAAATACTCTTGACACTAAGGTACTAATAAAAAAAGTATCTTCTAATATATATAATTTCACAAAAGAAACCTGTGTTACGTATCTGTGTACGTAGCTATAATTATGTGGCCTGTGATAAGCATTTCAAAGAAAAACTAATCACGTTAGTGAAAACAATATTTGCCCCCCATTAACATTAATGACTTTTCTAGTATTGTCATGATATAATTCGGAGATTGCTGCTGCTGAAAGACCAAATTAAGTAGCGCATGGTCAAAACTTCTCGGAGGTCGGAATTTCGCTTGACACCGGCTAATATTTCTCACGTTTCTCACGTCTCGATCAAGTCTGAAGTAGCTATAAAAAATTCACCAACTCTGCTTTGTATAGCTTTGTATACACGAAAACCTAAGTTTGCATATATTACAAAAATTAATAGCCAATCAATTATGCATCGTTGTTTTTAGTTAGGAAGTCCTAAATTTAAATATACTTTTCAATATATATCTCCATTTTTATATATTGCTCGACGTATTCGCTAAGGCGGTCTTCCACCAGGCTGAATTTTTCGATCAAACGAAGATTTCCCCCAAATTTCTTTTCAATTGTGACCGGTCAAGAGAATCCCTTACAATCAAATTATCACAATTAAATTAAAAAGGAAACCAGGCGTAAAATTCCGTTCGATAGAGAAATTCTGCAAAATGGAGTAAAACAATTCGGCTCGGGACATGCTACAAAAGCCATGGTTATATCCGGTTACCTTTCTGGACACAAGTTAAAAATTAATACAATACATACCAATGTTTGACTCATCACTTCTTGATTCAAATCTGATATTGTCATCTTTGTCATTCTGAGGGTAAACCTATATGAAACAGCCAATGCTAATATATAATTATGATTTGCATCCCACTGCGGGTTGTATTCGAACAGCAATTAAATCGTTCTGATCTAATCTAATTAAGCTAGTAAGTGGACAACTTGGTGGTGTTCTATATTTTCGTAAAATTCCATTAATAAACTGTTAGCGACGTTTCGAACCGCTTATATTTTAATCAATCTAGTTATTTCATTCGAACTGCCATGCAGAATTTGGAACGAACTACCATCATCTATATAATTATACAATTATCTGAAGTTTTATATGTCAGTTAAAATATAGTTTATCAAACTATTATAAAGATTATGTAACAACTACTTATGATATTGAGAATCCATGAACTTGAAAAACCGTCTGTCCAAAATGTCATAATAATATTGTCCTATGCTAAACACGTAAAAGCAATCACAGTGTTGCTGATTTTAGTATTATTTACGGGTCACTGTTATTCGGGTTCAACCCTGTTGTTGATCCTGACAATTTGTGCATGTTATGTTGTGTATTTATGTGGGTTATCCATACGTTTGTTATTAATTTTTCTTTTGTCAAACCGAAAAAATAAAAAAAATAAAAAACATGTCAGTGGTAGTGCAAACAAACTTACCTCTTCGTATGCATTGTTCTCAGTTAAATCACTGGTGTTTCCATCTCTTTGTTCTTCGTGATCCTCTATGTTAATTTAAATATATTCGGCTGAGCAAAAACAGACCACGTCGACGAAAATTGCTCACGATTTTGCGTAACATTATAAACACGAATTTTTTACCACTATATATAGTATATATGGCAGTATATATCCTTCACTTTAAAGCTTTTCCTGTCGACTGCATAAATAATTGTGCAATCCTTGGTCCTTGTGAGTCATTTTGTTCCGTTTTGATATTTGGAAGGTTAAACTTAACCCTTACTTAAACTGTGAAAGTCCTTATAATCTGCTTGCTTGATGCAGAGTGAAACGGCTGATGTTTTCTTCACTTTATATATAATTTGTCTCTGAATAATAAAAATGTCAGCTTTCGACTCATTTGAATAATTTAGTATTATAAACTTATAGCCTCAGGTCTGGCTAGTTGAGAAAATTATTTTGCTTTGATTGAAACAGAGAAGCCGAGGTGTCCCTGCATTCATGTATTTCTCGTTACAAGACTAACCATCGCAGCTTCTCTCATGACAAATTTGGCAAATTTTGTGATATACCTATGCCATGTCTGATAAAAGTAGACTTCGTGCACTAATGTTTCCTTTTCTCCGCTTTAAATGGCGACCAAAATTTATGCCTATGTCTGGGTACAATACATTTACCTTCATCGTTGCCTCTCTTCATTTTTCCTAGGCCTGTAATGAAATAATTACAATCTGACTGATTCCTTTCGAAATTAATTGTATTTACGGCCTCCAGAAATGAATATAACGATCTTCCGCTGTCTATGAAAACTCTTATTTTCTAGTCCTTTCTATTAGTAACTTCTGTAACTGCAGTGACATTTTTGAATTCGACATAATTATTTAGTTATTCACGCAATTTTTTTTCTTTTCAATGCAAATCTTGTTAAGGTGGCCTTATACCAAAAAATCACGATTTATTAAATGTCTCCCTAATCAATCCTAATTACTATTTCTCAAAAAAATGTAAAGAACGCAAGATCCCGATAATTAAACGAAAACTTTTATTAATATATAGAGGTTTACCTCGAGGAAACGAATGGGGTCACTTGTTAATTACTCTATTGTATTATAATTTATGAATATATGCAAAACTTTTTTCACTCGGAACAACTTGGCTTGCAGAATGGTATGAAATTTTTTTTATATTTTTTGGTATTAGACGACTTAAGGCCATATTCACTATAGTACTCAGACCAAACTCACCAGCCAATGACGGGACGATTTTTGTAAACACGATAACAAACTAGGTTTTAACGCTAAAACGAGGGAATTAGTTTTATTTAGTTCTAAATATTTTTGCCTCGAAGCTGAACCTCAAATAAATAAAACTATTTATTATAAACATTTTTTATTATAAAAGTCAATATTAAGTGACATCCCCCTCCCCCCACTCCTAGTTAGTTCTCCACACCCCTGCATTGTAAGTAGCAGCATCATTTTTGGAGGCATCGCACTTTGAAATCTTAACTAGAAGTCATTTAAGCAGAGATGGTCTATTTACTTCAATAAATGCTTTTTCTCAGTGTAACAAAGAACACTAGCCCGGGTAATGTTTACTTCATGTTACCTTAGTGGGAAATGGTAATGGTTTCTGCATGCATGTATTTCTGGTAGATAATATATTCACAGTGGCGTACTGGAGACAATAGCGAGTTTCCGAAAGCACAACGGCGACGGCGATGGCAACGCAAGAACGATATCTTAATAAAACTGCGCATGAGCCAGTCAGAGGAAACCCCAAATCGACGTTTTCGCTTCACGCGACCGACGTGAAATAAACAAATCTCACGTCGCAGCTAAAACGCGAGATCAAAAAGACAAAACTCACTAAACATGGCTGCTCAAGAGAAACAAAAAAGGTATGTATGTCTTTATTTTGATCTGTGCTTACACCCCAAAATCGTTTACACGAGAAAAAGTATTTTAGCAAGATTGCTTACCATTGAAAGTTGTGGGACAGATAGGGCAAATCTAGGCATAATATCCAAATACCTGCAAGGATATGCAAATCTTTTGAGAAGAACCGACAGAGTGCAGTCAGGCCCGAAACTTTAAAACCATTGGCACATTTCATTTCCTCTGGGAATTTCAGAACTTCATAAAGCGTGTATATGTCATTTTTTAGGAAGCGAAACTCAGCTTTACACTCGTCATTGCAAAGATTATCCAGGTCAAACTGTTCGTAGTCCCAATATGGCAAATCAAGATTTGTTGATCTGTTTACATCCTAGAGCATTAAGAACTCTTCGTCGTCAATGTAACCTTCATCGTGAGCATGCAGTAATGCTATTCTATTTTCTCTAAAACTCATCTTTGTTTAAGGATAGAACCACACAGTATTATAACATTTTTGATGACGTTTCGCGCCAAAATAAACATTTTACGGAATGAATGCTACACGAAACGGCAACGCCAACGCCATAAATGAAGTTGCCGTCGCCGTTGCCGTTGTGCTTTCGGAAACTCTCTAATAATTGGGGAAGGGGGGGGATATATTCATGTTAACAGCATGTAAAGACAATGGTTTAAAAATAAATTAATCTTGCACAACATGAATATATGAATATGTCAGCCTGGCGACATAACTGAAATTTATCCTCGCCGTAAAGTCATTTTGTCATTGTTGTAGTCTTTCTTTACAGCAATTCACAGTAGCACGTTAGCAGGATTTGGTGTTTCGGTTTATATTTTTTCACTAAAATGGGAAGTTTTATGCATTTTTATCACTATGAGTAAGTCCATATATGATCAACCGAACAACAAACGTACATTTCGGAAATTCTTTATGAAGCACAAATCAACAACGAGGAGGAATTTTTAGTACACTTTTCAGGCAAAGTCAATCAGAAGGTTGGGTTCTCGAAATATAAACGAATTCGCCCAGATCTTGATGATTTCCGTATTTCCAGTACGCAATCGTCTGTTTAATCTAGGGGCCGGTTGTATCAAGCCCGTTAGCTTAAACGGTGGATAAGTTCAAAATAGAAAGCAAGTCTTTCGTTTTATTACTATTTAGAACTACATATCCAGGGCATAATATTCAAGTTGACTCATTCAAGAAAGATGTAAAAGTGTTATTTAACTTTGACTTATCCACCGTTTAAGCTAAACGGGATTGATACAACCGGCCCCAGATGTTCATGTGTTATATTTACAGGTAGCCGCATGACGTGGTTGAGTGTATGGCGCGATCATAATTTTGTTTTACACTACTGGTTTAACTCGCATGGTTGAAATGCAAAAATCACACATCAAATATCTGCGTTGTCTTTTGTATCAGTATAGGAAAGTATACTTAAGTATAGTAATCGACATTTATCGCGTGTTGTTGGCCACGCTATCATGCAGAACTTTACGATTTTATTCTCAATTTTGAAGTCAAAAGCTGTAACTAAACCAATTACTTCTCAGTACCTGATTTAATACATTTAATGGACTCTCACCTTTATTACAGTAAACAGCAGTTATTCCAGATTCGTGTAACAGCACTTAATATCTATTGATGAGCTAATCACCCCGTTCAATTGAAAGGAATCCCAAAATGAAACTAAAATTGCAACAGCAAGAACATCGCAAATATTAATTGCGACATGCGGTTACCTTAGAGACGCCATTCACCCGTAACGATAAAAACAAATTAATGTAGGGTAAGATGCCACTGAATAGTGATAACTGCAAAAATTATTGGCTATTACCAGCCTCGTACCCAGGCGCTTTATTGGAAAACATAAAGGTTGCATTCAGCGTAATATAGAGATCTGTGGCTGAGATGTGCGAGCGCGCAGGGGTGCTTGGGGAGGACGCGACAAATGAAGCACCTGGCAGAATATGCAACAAATATGGCGCCGGCGAACGATTTATTCATATATTTCATAGATGCAAATGAGCAAATTGCCGTACACCCTATCACCGGGCGGTACATTTGGGAAAGATTTTGTGCAAAAATTATCACTGCGTTGTATTATTCATCATTTTCGAATATTAAGGCGCAAACAGTTATTTACGAGCGCTGAAAGAAGAGTATCTACTCGAATATGCAATGATTTACATCAGATTTAGGTTGCACATTTCTTCCATCTGTTTGACTTCTTTATTAAGGGACCGGTCATTATTTATGGTGGGGGGTGGCACCGAAGAGAAATGTTTTGCTTGATAAAAATCTTACTGACCCAACCATTAAAAAATTAAAATTTTTCTTTACCCAACCTTGAATATTTAATAAAAAATAAGTACCCACCCCTTGCCGAAAACTGTACAAAATGATAGTGGTATTAAGTTGTCATACATGTCCTTTAATTATAACTTTTGTTTTATGGCTTTGAATCTTGTTTTATACTGTATATTAATAGCTTGATAATAGGGTTGATAATTATCAGTACGCCTGATTATAGTTTTCAAATTGATAGTTTTAATAACGTAACAGCAGGGCAACATGGCTATCTATATAGGCGGGCAATGTTAGCTCATTCTAGCTGGTACAGATTCCATGGCCCAGCATGTCTCCCATATCTTGTGGTCACAACTCATTCGGTATAACAAAACTCAAAAGACCTATCATTTGATATCATGACGTGCTGTGACGTTGTAGGTTCGGTTGCTATGCTAGTTGCTATGCTGTTGACCCTTGACCATGCCCTTGACAACCTTGACAGGTTCGCAGAACCAGGCCCAGTCTCATCAGTGCATCAGTGCGGACAGTGCCACACATTTTTAAAGATGGCGGATGGCTTCGCAAATTTTCTATCGTCTCTAAATTTTACAGCATTGTATTTGGATCGATTTAAGGATACAGGTTATGATGACATTGGTTTGTTAATCGATGCAACCAACGAAGAACTGAACCAGATGTTTGATATTGTGGGTATGTCTACCAAGCCTGGTCATGTTTTGAAATTCAAGAAGTCTTTGGAAAGTCTCAAGCTGGCAAGAACTATTAAAACTGATGCTGATAAAGCCTGCGTTGGTGGATCATTGTCAGAATTATTGCCTGAAAAGGATCTCAACTTGCAAGCAACAAATATTCAGAAACCTCAAGTTGAGCGAATGAACAGACAAAAGAGTAAGTTATAAAAAATTTAATATGTTTATATTATTTATTGTTATGCATTTTATCAAGTTTTGAAACTTACAACCAAGGCTTTGTGTATTGTTTCTAAAACTTCTATCAGCATCCATGATTTTATTGTATTATTTGTGATTTTGTGTACTGATGTACAGAATTTGCCTGTATTACACTGTATGTCTGATTTATATAATTAAATATATATCGATCTTGACAATTTCCAGCTATCTCATTTGTTACTGGCAAGTTTGTTGTTGGTGGAGATGCAGATGTTAAAAATGTCAAACCATGGGAGAAGTTCTACATTCCAAATGTGAAGACAGATAGGTTAACATACTACAACTCTATTACTGAAAATGTGTATAAATCTGCATACTCAAAGAAGCAGTCCTCTTTTCAAGCTTACTTAGAAGGACAACGAAAATTTCGCTGGGGCATTAAAGTGGAATTAGAAAATATCCAGAAAGTATTTGAGTCCTACCAACGAGGAGTGGTTCCAAAAGAGAATATAAACTTGGAAAGGTATCAATCTGCAGCCATACCAGCTGATGTAAAGGTAGAAGATGTTAGCAAGTGTCAAAGAGCATGGAAACATATGGAAGGAACTTTGTTTTCTGTGAGAAACATGAAGGAAAAGTTAATGGGTCGAAGAAAGGGGTTGTTGGATGTAAACATGTTTCCAAAAGTTTGGGCAAATGATGAAATAGGTTTCATAGACACTTCTGTTGAACAACTAACACCCATTTTGAATAGTGTTGAGAGTCTTGTTTAAAACAATCTACAATTTTCGCTCTCTCAATTGAGAAAAAGATTTGATGCTACTTCGGTTTTAGAATTTGAGAAAAGAAGAAGTGCCAGAAGGCAGAAAGAACAACGTAGCAAAGTTGCGAAGAAAAAAAGGATGAGGGCAGCTATTGCACCTAAAAAATCTAACAATTATCATGATAGTGAGTCGAGTGACTCTGACTGATTTTTATGTACTGGATTGACAATTTGACAGTTGACATGCTTTTTATACATAAGTCTTTAATAATTGAAATAGTTGTGCGCAAAAATTACATTGAAATTTTCTTACCCAACCCTTCACATGTTCTGTTTTTCATTTACCCAACCTTTTACTTGCTAAAAATTTTGTTTACCCAACCCTTTTCTCTTTGGTGCCACTCCCCACCATAAATAATGACCGGTCCCTAATTTGGTTTTCTTGCTTCGTTCTCCCGTCGCGTCCTCCCCAAGCACCCCTGCGCGCTCGCACATCTCAGCCACAGATCTCTATATTACGCTGAATGCAGCCTTTACGTTTTCCAATAAAGCGCCTGGGTACGAGGCTGGGCTATTACACGGTATCATTTCCCTAATACAGAACATTAAAAATTAACTTCCTTGTGTCACGTGATAAAATTTTGGAAGCATTTAAAATTTTCCGTGCGTGAAAAAACGCGTTTTCCACTTACGCGTTTTTCATACGCAGGTACACGCACGTAAAAGTCTATATCCTTATACATGTTACCTTTGAAAAAACTAAGTCAATAGATCGAAGGAACTTAGTTTTCTGCATGTTTTAGTATGCACTAGTTAATCTAGATGTTATATAATAAAAATTTGAAAGCATTTCAAATTTTCTGTATGTGCCTATAAAATACGCGTCAGTGGAAAGCAGCCTTAAGTGGAAAGTAGCCCATGCTCATAATTCATACTTTAGTTAAGGACGCTCGTTAACGTTCAGGTTAATGAGTAACGTACTAATGCTACATTCTGGCATACTCTGACACTTGTGTAACAACATGCGTGCCTTTATCATATCCAGATATCCCAGTTCTAAAAGGGATTTTTACAGCATTAAAACAAAATTTCTGCCATTGTAAAATTTTGACGTAAAATGTGTAATTTACAATATATAATTCGATTTCCACAAACATTTGAAAACAGACTACTTGTTCCAAAAATGTAATAATCTAAGCTTTCCAGACTAGAACCGCCTCCTAAACGACCTTGGTCAATATTTTCAAATAATCTGCATGAACCAGCAAATGTACCAACAACTCCAACAAATTTATGCAAACTACTAAAATTCAATCCTCTCAGTGTAGATGATGCTCTAACATTATCTGGGATACTGGCAGGAAACATTGTGCACTTGATCCTATGCGTACGCCTCTGATGTTAGAATGTTTAGACATCCTATTACCTGTTATCATGCACATCTCTAATAAATTCGTCTCTCAAATGTGGTGTATTTCCTGAAATATGGAAAGAGGCTATCGGCTATGCACCTATGAAAAATGTGGACCTTAGCTGTAGTTTCTCCAACCTCTACCTCCGCCTAATCAGCAATTTATCGTACATATCTAAACTCAATGAGAAAGCAGTTTTTAAACAATTAAATAACCACTTGTTCTTGAATGCACTTTATCCCAAATCACAATCTGCAAGTATCGTAAGTACCATAGTACTGAAACCATGCCTAAAGTAACCAATGACTTTCGCTGAATATGAGCGGTCAGCGTGTGTCTCTATTGTTTTTACTGGATTTAAGCGTTGCCTTTGACACGATGTGGGGAATGATCCCATTTGGTTTCGAAGAGAACGAGGGGTGGAGTTGTACGCTCGTACGCAATAAACGCGCGAGATTAGATTATTATTATTATTATTTAAACATATTTATGCACGGTAGCCTTTCAGTGACCTGTTTTTCAAAGGGCCGTGCTCCACACGCATGCAATAAAAGTCTAAAAATATTTCAAAATCATGCAAGTCCTAAGCTTGATATATATATTCATGCATTATATACAAAGTGACAACAGCCAAAATGCTACAATATGTCTCCGCTACAAATAAATTTTGCACGGTTGTTCGGAGTTTTTCATTTTTTTTTCCGGAGGGCAAGTTGGGTACGCCGTGCGTAAAGCAGGTGTATTATTCTGGCCATGTGTTTCAGAATTCTTTCCCTTAACGCATCGTTGGCGAGTAATCGGTTCTGGTATATTTCAACTTCCATCAATTTCACAAACGTAAGCGTTGCGCCGCCTGGTTTACCATAGACGATACCACGATGCAGCGCGTGATCGCAACGTGGCATGATCAGTCCAATGTAACGCAATGTGGTCGTTATGTCACTTGGTGCAGTTACCAGGTCGCGAAGTCCGTCAG
The DNA here is from genome assembly GCF_004324835.1 of Dendronephthya gigantea. Taxonomy (NCBI): domain Eukaryota; kingdom Metazoa; phylum Cnidaria; class Anthozoa; order Malacalcyonacea; family Nephtheidae; genus Dendronephthya; species Dendronephthya gigantea. The sequence goes on along the minus strand of NW_021163211.1, from coordinate 145,672 downwards.
CAGTCAGTGCACTGAACGAAGCTTGTTCAACAACGACAAGCCGACACGGAGTTTTTGGGTAGGCTGATGGTCGTTCGCTGTCCTCTCTGTCTACATTCCCACATGCCGAACGACAAAAGCGATTGGACGTATTTACTAGATCCTTCGTAGGTTGGTGGTCGTGATCTTTGACAACTTGAGCAGTTTTCTTGCTTGTCACTCTTTCCTTTGTAGTAGCAGCGCCATTAAACGCTTTAATTTCGATGAATGTCGGTTCCATGTAGGCCTCGTGCATTGTTGCAAATAGCATTTTCTTCGAGCACTTCGCTGTTTCTCGATATACCATGAAATACGCGACGCCCGGATAGGTTTGGTTGGGACGAAACAAGCTTCCCGCGTTGTTTGATGGCACAGTACATACTTTTCATCAGTGAAAAAAAAATCAAAAACGATTGTAACAGTGGTGAAGAAAAAACACACAAAATTTAGTGGGTTCCTGTGAACCAAGAAATCTGACCAATTAACTGACACTGAATCACGGCTTTGTTAATATTTTTAGCACAAGCAAAAATTTAAAAACAGGTCAATTCAATTTAGAAATACAGTCCGCAGATTTTTTGGTTGCAGAGAAAATCGACCGCAAAATTTTGTGCATATAATTATTACGAATATGATAATTTATTGGGTAATACAACAGAACAAAAAAGAAAATGAACCAATCTCATAATGTCATGCACTTCCAGCTGATCTGGGTATAAAAATCAACCAGTCAGAAGCCAGATTTTCGACAAAAATGAATTATCATTTTCTTCATTGCATATGACTTCGACACTCGAAAATATCAAGTAATTTTATTATATTTATGTGAAAACACGTTTATTTTTTTTTAACTGTAAATTAGAATTTAAATTTTTCACTCTTTATATTATTAATTAGAAGAATACGGACAAATAACACCAGGTGCATGATAACTTGAGACGCTTTATGACGTCATGATCTCAGATCAGATAGATACACCTTTAATATATCTCTTTGCGCAATGCCAGTTATGCTTAGAACACGTAGGGAGTACAGCTTCTTACAATTGCTTTCTTGTATATATAGTCAACCTGGACATTCCATTTGAGATCCTCATTTAGTTGCACTCCATGTAGTTTATAAGCAGACACCCTCTCTCCTACAGTGGTCCCTATAACGATTGGTCGCATTGTGAAATTACCATGATTCAAAAAAATTAGTACCACCTCCTTGCATTTACGTGGGTTGAGGCTCATGTGGTAACTGTAATTGAATATTGATATATTTCGTCTGCCGCGTGATTCAGGTAACTGATTGAATTTCTGGGAACGATCTCTAACGCTACAGTAAAGGATAACACCAAGTTTAGTTCCCTGAGGTACATAGGCTTAGAGTATGGGGGGGCTGAGGGGCTAGAGGCTGAGCTTACTGGGGGGGGGACTCAGCCCCCCTAGAAATTTTCCAGAAAGTAATATTTTGCATCAGAGCAATGTTGAATCTTTGAAAAGGCATCGTTACATACACATGAAACGGTATTAATTATCATAGTGAATATAATAATATATTAAACAACTCGGAAAAGCCATTGCGAAATACAGAATTTTCGAGTTATAAAATTATAAAATACATGGCAGCTTGTTCATTTTATCTTTCATTAGCCTTTCTACCCACAACAGGTCATAATCATTGGTAATTATTTTCTCCACCTATCTGCCATATAAACCATGACTACCGATGTAACTATATATCAAGAGGAAATTTATTGTATATTTAACTGTATCTAATGTCAGAAGGTAATGCCAGCTACATATCGTTAATCTAAAGTTTGAGCCCCCCCAGAAGAAAACAAAACTCTACACCTATGCTGAGGTATGCCGCCATTGGACAATTTTCATTCTGATAAATAAGTTCCATCAATTTTCACAGCTTGATGCCAATAAACTTGTTATCTTGTATGGACGAAAGCCATCGATAAACCTCTGCTTCAAAGACAAGGAATTCATTTAGCACGTGCTGAGTTGAGCAAGAAGGTAATGATGGGGATAACGGTGAAAAATTCTCAGTTATGCTTGAGAACTAATCATTAATTTTGTCTGCTAGCATCTTAACATTTTCATTGCCGCTAAGAAATTGATAGTACTAACCACTCCTGCTGGATATCTTGTCCCATAAGCTTTTGCTTTTTTATCTGATTCCACCATTTCAAAGGGTTAGTCTGACTTAATTCTGCCCCTTTATGTGTATAAAAATGCGTCTTGACTAATTTAATTTCATCTAGGATTTTATTCCTCCAATACCTGTATAACTATAGACGATTCCTTCCGATTCATCTGGAAAGCAGACTGGCATTTTCTAATTTACATCTTAAGTTTGTTTGTCATCCGGGCGATCTGACTGATGGATTTTAATTGTCCTTTTTGGAAGATAGGTATCAAAGACAGATTTCAATTCTAATTGTAGAGAAAATTTGAGGCTAAAACAATGGAAAAATGAACGGAAAAATCACTCTGCTCAGTGAATAAACCTTTTTTTACCCCATGTAACAAACCCTACTTTTATTGTTTATTCATCAATCTAAAACACACACACAAAACGTACTTGATTAATTTGGTGACATCGAAAATTAATAGTGCATGATACAATTTCATCTCGGTGCACATTGTGGAATTCTATCGTGGAGTAAGTATTATTGCTTAAGCGTTTCATTATATAAATGGTTATATGTACCTCTAAAAGCATGTAGCTTTTGAGTAGCTTTTAAAAACATTTACGGCTGTCAAATAACTAAATCATTTTCAGAAAATGGCGCATCTAAACCTTATTGCAGCTGTTTCAGAATCTTCCATGCAGGCATCATTTTCTTCCTTTCTTCCATCCTTATCTGGACTCACTCTATTTTGACCATGAAATATTCCGATTTGTGCATTTGTGCGTAAATGTGCCGGTCGGAACACAAACACTCCGTTGTCGTATATGATACCATCCATTCCGTACTGTTCTTTTTTCCTCATAAATGTTTTTGTCGCTAGATTATCTTGTGTAAACCATCCAGGGGAAAGGGACCTAACAATTACAGTCATATCATGGTGATCACTTCGGGTGCATTTGAATTCAGCACAGGCAGTGGGCTTGGATTCCGTCATCGATACTATGACAAATCCTTGTAAAATTTTGGTAGCGCGCATACTTTCAACTTTGAATGCTGCCATTTTATTTGGACACTCGTTGATATTCTCCACCGCAATTTGTACGTAACATACAACGACCCCTTTATTATTTTCTGTGTACCAGTCCTCATCGTCAATTTGTCTAACGTCTTCAATTTTCTTTAATTCTTCTCGCACAGGCATCTCGAATAAGAAACTATACTCCTCTGGACCTTCTAGGCAAGAAGCTTCATCTTCATAGAATGGCGAGGGTCTATTACTCAATGGCCTATTTAACGTTTGCATTGTGAAGTATCCATGCGATCCTTCCGAGATTATTTTTATGAGATGTTTCTTTATAACATCCTCATCCAAACCTGTTTCCTTTGGCGTTAGTGGATATTGATCACCAACGACAGCCCGTATTTTCGCGAATTCATCTGTCCGAAATGTTTTTATACAATGTGCTTTATTCGGTTCGATGTTATACGATCGATATCTATAATTCACTCTACTTTGCGTAACAAATACTGTAATAAGGACTGACTCTGCTTTCTTTGTGGTGTCTTCTGCCATAACTTTCAAATAAATCTCTCCGCCCACCTTATCTAAGTTTAGATCAAAGCGAATAAATTCTCTAGCATTAAGTTTGGTAGTAAATAGTGATATATGTTTATCTGATCTCTTCGATCGCTTCGTTTGATGCTTTTTCCAACTTGTGTCCAAAATGCGCCATCTTCCAGTCTTCTCGTCTAAGTACCAGAGCTTTATATTTTCTACTTCATTTTCAGTAATGTTATACTTATCAATATCAAGTGAAATGTCAATGTCACCTGTAGGTTGCAAACTCTTATCGTTTTCATCTTTAAAATCCATTTTTATCACCCCAAAAGTCTCCAGTTGTTGTTCCTCGCCATCTTCGTCCACCGTGGTGAAGTCTCCATCGGCTTCTTCCACTTCTGTAACGTTTCTCGGATCAACAAAATTGACCTCAACCTTGACCGTCCCGTTATAAATTTCTCCATGTTCTGTCAACAAGCCTTGGGGAGGGACAGCAAATGCTACAGCAGGTTCTAATTGTGCGTCGTCATTGTCAACTACATTTTCCTCGTTTGACTTATTTAATCCACGGGTATTTTGCGAGTTTCCCAGGGAAATCTCAAAGCCCATCTTCGCATCAACTTTAATAGGTTCAGGCCGAGGCTTCAGTCGGACTTCTATATACGTTTCACGGCCAGTGACCAACGGAATTACTTTTGTTAATTCCTGAAAATTGTTATAATTACGTTTATCCTTAAACGTTACAGCAAAGCGAGAAAAATCACCAGGAACTTTAAATGAAAAATCACCCTTCCTTCCAGTACGAGCCAAATATTTATCACCGTGATAAATATATCCATATTTAAAAGGTTTATTGTCTGGACCTCCTCTTGCTACTCCTTTAACAACAGTTTGTTTCACAGGGCAATCGCCGCAACCACATTTTGTTACACTTTTCATGTCAAACGAATGCTGTGAACAAACGACCTTGATGTTCCTTGTAGCAATGGGCTGGCAGCAGAATTTATCTTTACAATAGTTCATATTTTTTAGACCTCGTGCGATGCATTTTGTTTTCGCACAATCACCTACGTCAATGGTAACTGAGTTTGTTTCTCCTGCCGTGCAGCCCTGCGGCAGTGCAATTATGTGTTGAGATGGTGTCGGATCGCAACTATCATCAGTGGTATCTGTTAAAATAAAGTATTCAGAGTTAGAAGGAGTTTGTAAACCAAATTAAAAGATGATGGAAATAAGGCTGGAAGGCGTTCACCGTTCACGAAACAAGTATTTCAATATCGAGACAAGATCGAATGAGAGATAATATATTTTGAAAGACTGAGTTTTGATTTTTGCTCCGATTTTCTTATTTCGAGTGCTGTGAACGAATAATAAGTTACATCAAGAACATCCGTAACACCGATAAGAACATCCGTAAGCTAATTCATTCCTTCATGCCTATCAAAAGATAATAATCGCATAAAATCGCAGAAAAAATTGCAAGTGTATACGGGACTTAACTAAGTAAACTTTGGAGTCCTCACTGCATGCGTGGTTTAAAAAGCAATAAAAGTCGTTCTTTTTTAACTATGTAAATGAAGCAATCTGATTGGCTTAGGAGCGTTTCACATCGGGCCGGTTTTTCTCATCCTGCCCGATGTATGTCGGAACTCGCTCTTTTTGCACTAACCTCGAGCTTGGTCTGTTAAAAAAAAACTCGGTCCGATATTTCTCGGTAAAGACCTCGCGCTCGGTTAATAAAAAGTTATTAATTTTTGAATTCGCTTAATTACGTTAATTTCTGTTTTTGAAATTCCCACAAGCCGGAAAGCTGATTCGACGTAATTAACGTATGATATTCACTGAGCTATATAATAATTCCTGGAGGACCGGTTCGTCATTTTTCGGTAACTTCGCCGCCATCTTTTTGCACAAAAAACATGGCGGATTTTGCCTTCTGCGCACTGCGCAGAAGTTTTGCTGACGCCATATGGTCCCCTTTGCCCAGGGTAATTACCACTGACCAGGCTCAAATCTGAGCCCGCTACAGGAGATGCTCCCCCCTGGTTTATCTAAGAAACAGTATTTCCCCCCTGGTTTTTTTATGAATATCTTTTTTGCCGTGAAACATGTTGGAAACCTTGTTGTTTTGTATTTTTCGATTTATTTTTGTGCTACAAAGCGTTGCAATAAGGCGTTTATTTCAGTTCTATACAATCGTGGACGCTGTTTTGCCAATGCCAGAGAAAATTAATATTAAAACGTAAAAAAAATTGTGGACGAAGGATTTTTATGTACGATTTATAGCTGACAGATTATTTTATTTATTTATCTATTTTCATTATTCATACATTTCTATATAAAATTTTTGAAAATACTTGAATATTTTTCGAGTCTTGTCAGAAATTTGGATTATCTTTCGATATAAATTTGGATATGAATCGCCGACCAAAGGTTACCGGCAGAAAATATGTTGTTATGTGATGTTTTCCTTAGAACATCATGCTTATGCATATCAGCCCATAACTCAAGGAAAAAAAGGCCAAACCTTATGCAAGATGCTGGGCGGCTGATTATATAGTAATAGTACTTCAAGTCATATTTGCATAGGATATTTTCATTCAGGTCATTATAGCTAGCCTAATTATGTTACCCCTATCTTACTGTATCCCAAGTAATGCACTTTCAAATGATTCCATGCTTGACTCAAGGATTTGATATGGAATCATAATCCAGATAATGGAAAGGCTATGGTAAATAACAAAAAAAATATTATGGTACCAAGAAGATTATGGTACTAGTTGTACGTGCTACTATAAACAAATGTCTCATGAATTAATGATAATGCAACTCAGCCTATTCATTCCTCTATTAGTCTATAATCTTTTAACCTTCAATTCCTGATTAGCCACATGATTATATTCCTTTGAATGGCGGGGAGGGTAAAACTGTCCAGAAAATTATAAAAGTTGCTGCAAATTGAAAACAAAATGCTCGTCAATGCATGTCTGTATAAATTTCTTTTCCATTTAAATAACTATCTTAACTATGAATAACAAAGTCAACATGGTAAAATTAACAGTTTAATGTTCCAGTAATTTGAAAAAAGCCATCCCCAAATTCAATAGCATCTTCATCCTAAAAAAGAGAGATCAGACCAAGTTTAACTGTACTCTTTAGAGTACACCCAGAGGACAGAGCCAGAGGGGAGTAAAAACCATTGCAAATTAACAATCAAGCTTGTAGCTTGATCAACAAGGTTACAAGGTGCAAGATGCCAAGAAGTCTATTAAGCCATGACTATTGACTTTGCATTTGACAAGGCAAACAAGATAACATACTAGACTTTTAACAACCACTGTTGAAATCTGACAGAAATATTTTGCATCAGCACTCACACAGTCATCATGTTTAATGTTTTAAATTAATTTAAAATAGACTAGAAAGGATCAATAGAGAGACTAGTAGATTCACTGGGAGGATTGAATATTGATTCATCTTAATTGTTTGACTGAAATTAAAATACTCATGAATTGGCATTAAATATGAGTGAAAGCTCCAGTGCAAATCCCATAAGAGTTCTATTCAAAAGCCAAAACATAGCCAAAACTCAAAAGATCAGTTATTGATCCTTTTTCATAAAATATAGTTTTTCACAGCATAACTGAGTCATGTACCATTGATCAAAAAGGCTGCACTCTGCAGCATATTTGCCGTTTTTAACATTAATTTCAAAAGAAATAACTGCAACAGACGCTTTGCCTTTGGTAGTTTTCTATACCAAAGGCCGAAAAACGAAAATATTATGAAAACCGGCTTACCTGAGGTAAAAATTAATACCCCGATAGGTGAATTAGGCCATTCACAGCATCATATGTAGAGCAAGCAAAAATATATCACTTCTCCATTTAACTTGTTGAACAGTGAAAAAGAGTTTTTTTAGATGAAATGCGGAGAAAATATATGCCGAAAACAATACCGAAAACCGAAAACGTTTTTGACTTTGTATCGTGGTATGTCAGTGGTAATTACCATGGGCAATAGGGACCATGTGGCGTCAGCAAAGCTGAAAATCCGCCATCTTTTTTGGTACGCTTTTTGGTGGCGAGCCGGTCCTCCAGGAATTATTATATAGCTCAGTGATGATATTGCTGTCATCATGGCGCAGAGCTTGGACGTTGGTTTAAAATGGCGATGGTTTTTGCATGCATGTATTTCTAGATATATACAGTAATGCACTAAAGGAGTCAAGTAAGATAATTATTATATACACATGCAAGCGCTGGGCTAACTTGCAATCTGATTGGCTCTCTACTAGACAGATATTAGCTCATATTAATTCATATTAGCTCATATCTGTCTGGTATATAAAGAAACGTGATCAAAATGGCGGCAAGTTTTTGGGAGTTAAGTGACGATGAATTTCAAGTTTTCCTTGAAAAAAGTACACCAAAGTGCACCGGGCGCGAAACTTTTAAGGTGGCTGAACAGAAAAAAAATAATGAAACATTTTGGCAGGTAGAAAAAAATATGACTGCTTGCCCTATCTGGATAATTCTAGTTCCCTGCATAGCTAATATATTCATGATTATAACTTCAAAGTTTCAAAGAACCATGTATAATACATTCAGAGATATTTGCTTTCTTGTTTCTTGTAATACCTTAATTTTTGGTGTCGTCAAATATGGGTTGAGTGTGAAAGTTATAACTCATGTCCCTTTCATCTACTGTTAACAATTTTTTGTGAGGATAATGTTAAGGAATAAACACTTCTTCTCAAAAAAAAATGGTTGCATTTGGTTAAATCTTTTATTGTCATTTGAGCTATCGAAAATACCTATTTTTTCCTGTTGAAAGTGTTGAACGGTAGGTTAAAAATATATGTTTACAAAATATACGATTTTGTTTCAAAACACGATAAGGGATTTAACTATTCAACTTTTTAACTGTATTCATTATTGTTCAAATTACGAATAAATTTGAAAGTTGTTTTTATCCAGCGCCTTGTGCATGCTAAAATGAAACAGTTATTTTGCTGACTCTCATCGCATATCAGCTATCAGCATATATATACGACTCGAGATCGCAGAATATAAATGTTGAATATATGAATATTAAAACAATTTAGTCATTCGCCATCCTTTTCTTCCGGCCAAAGAAAAACATGTATAATGTAGATAATACCACTATACATATATACTTACTAAAAACGGTTATCCTGGCAGGATGTGAAAATTCTGCTCCATGATCATCGTAAACTCTACATTTTATTTCCCCACTCATGTTTTTAAAAACATGAGGTATAATCAATTTACTGCTTTGTATTTCATCATGTTGGTATTCATCTGCTCCACGATCATTAATCGTCCTAAAATATCAAGAATTACCAAAAATTAAAGTGCCTATATCACTTGTGGGATCTTTACGGATTTGAATAGAGCTTGAAAAATTAGTTTATAAGTTCTACAACCCTTTTTGATATAGTTAAATATTTTCGGAAATATTTACATCTAAACATGACGATTTGCTTAAATTTCCGTCGTGCTCGGGGGCCTGGGACTCAGGAACCGAGTTCTTGTCAAACATAATATAATCAATTGTAATTTCACTTCGATCTTCCAATTACGTAAAATATTTTGAGAAAAATTCGCCCAGTTGCTACAGCCATACACAACGTACCGTTCCCGCATTTTTTTCTTAAAAAGCGCCAGTGAAACTATATCGCCAGTGAAACTATTCATGTTTACATGATAAAAGACGGCGTGTTTGCAAATCATTCCTGAGTCCCAGTCCCCCCAACCGACGTATTTTAGAAACTATTTAATTCCATTAAAAAAAAGGTTGTAGAACTTATAAACAAATTTTTCAAGCCCCATTCAAATCCGTAAAGATCCCACAAGTGATATAGGCACTTTAAATTAACGGAATCTTCCGAAGATTTTTCTTATCTTTTCGTATCCTTTCTTTATAAATACATATAGGTAATTAATTGACGAGAAAATTTAGTTATGTGTGCAGAAAAGGGAATATAATAAGATTAATTTTGAAATTAATTGAATGATATGTATTATTCTATGCATTGTGAAATGTTGGCTAAGAAGGAAAACATACCATTCAAATTTTGCCTTTGTACTTGATTTTCCTTCACAGCACAATGTCATAGGTTGACCTTCTAGCCGTAGTTTACTTTCAGGGTGAGATGTTATTTCTGGGAAGACTAAAAAATTGGTATCAGTAACGTAATCAGTCCTTGATGCAGATCGGCAGTTTCTTGACCGCTTCGATTAGGAAAGGGTAGTCGCGCAGGGGTGGATCCAGCACTAGTGCACTACAAAGTGGTTATTTTTTAGCACTTTACCTTTTCGTGTAATGCAAATTAGTGTAGTACTGGATCCACCCCTGTAGTCGCGGTTAGAGTTGTCAGACCATCAAAAAGGATCGAATTCAATTCATAGTCGCTCAACATTATTTTTTTTCGATTTAGAGAAAATCTTAAACGACTATAAGGCATGTTACGCTTTGGTTCACACTCTCCGCCTTTTTTACCAAGATCTTCAAACTGTATCGTATTTGAGCTATTAGTTGTTCACGGTTGGGGGGAGTTCCTTGCTAGGCATTCGGGTTGAAGTGACTGATGGGACAAACAAAGTCCCGCGGGGATGCGTTTTTTCCGAGTTCTCGCTTTTTCCGGTTTTGCTTGAAAACACACTCAAACAAGAATTAACGCCAAAGTAAAGTGTTCACCAAGTAATATGTTTATATATATTATTGACATCATAAAATTACTTCAAATTTTGTCCCTTACCAATTTTCCTCAAGATTGCTGTCACGACTGCTGCAGTAGGGCTAACTTTTGTCGTTCTAATTGTTTGTGGTAGATAGCCTTTTCTGCTAACGATGATGTTGTCCTCTGAAATACAGAATCCTTGCAATACGAATTTCCCAGAAACACCCGTACTTCCTGATACTTTAAACGGAAACTCTGCAAGAGCAATGGTTGCATTCTCTAAGAGAATACCGGTGTTGTCTTTGACCACTCCAGTTAGTGTGTTATCGTCACAAATACAAGCATCGCATGTTGTATCCAGCTTCCCAGTTGTACAGATTTTATTACAATCTAAATATGTTGATATAAATATAATTAGAAAAGGTAACTCACCTTCAACTCAAAGCTGAGTTACAGTTACTTGCCTAACATAACTGAAATTTCTGGTAAGCAATATAATTTTTAACTTTGTTCTATCAATATGGTATTAAGCACTCTCTTAAAATACATATATAATATTATTTTTAACAAAGAGATAACACTTGAACCGTTGCCTCACTTGTCTGTTCAGTTATAGATACAAGGATGGCGTCATTTGTGATAAGAACAAAATAAAAAAAAGGGGTTAAGACTCTTGGGAAAACAAAACTCACTATTTCCCTCGGGAGCATACATTAAGCTGTATAGTATATTAAACTTATAATATCGTGTTTATAGATGTGTCTAAATTATGCAAAATCACAGCATAAGAGCAAACATTAATAACGGGACAAGCATTGCTCGCATTTAAGAAACATTTGGACATTATCGTAACTTATATAATGATATTTCAATGAATAATCGTGAGGATTTGTAGTGGTATTACCTAATCCAACAGTTTGTTAAGTGTCTATATTGTTAATAATGCGTGCTGCAGTTGAGCAAAGCTTAATTAATTATTTTTATACTTGCCCTTAGGCAAGCCGCACACTATTCTTGACGCAACATAAAGTGTTTCACATTTACTCGTGCGCAGTCTCTTTGGCCAAGGAATGTAAAGTCAACCAAAATCTCGACTTGCAAAAATTTCGCATGTCTGTCGACACATTCCGGGGGGTGTCTCATCTGGGAAACAAACGTACTGCATTTTTCGGCGTCCAGTTTATTCTTACAGTGAGGGGGTTTTACAATGTAGAGAATGGTACTATACTTGTATTTGCATGGTTATACTTGTATTTCGTCATTTAATTTCCAATACGCGTACTACACAAGCAAGTATATTTGGTTTTTAATGCGGTAATCCAATGGCAAATTGGCAATATTTTATTATTTACATAGGCTATCTGCATTTCGTCTATTCAAGACACGTTTTCAAATGCCACAGCTGCTCCCATATAAAATATAAATTGTAACATGCGAGTTAAACTGTTTATGTCCTTATTTAAATGAAAGAATGTTTTAGTTAAATGCCATATAATCATGCTCACTGATTTGTGCCATAATTTGTCATAATATTTCTGTTTAAGTTTGCCTTATGTGGCATATTTATCTTAATGTGGGGAAATTTCAGTATGCTTTTTCCTTTGAAAATTTTACCATTACATGAAACTTTGCAAATATAATCAATACAGCCTTTTGAGTGTTGAGGTAGAAATGAAATTCAAATATAGTTTGCTTCTAGGTGATGAAATATCCTATGCTATCAACAAAATGCTACCCAAGTTCTGCATTTCAAAAGTGTCTATGAAAGCGGCACTTTACACGAACATAGAATATAAGATAAAGTGAAAGTGATATACCTGATGAAAGCAAAGTGTTTGTCCAGAAATTCCAGATTGTATGCTTAAAATTTATGGAGTTTTATTCAAATTAATTACTATACATATTCTCAACAATTAAAATATTGAATGGTATAATACATCCCATTATCAATGAGTTTGGCTACCATGTAATCAGTTCATGCAATCTTAGGCATAATATGACCTCTTTAAATTTTTATTTACTCACTTGTTTTACCTCAGTTTTTATGATTTCTATTTATTTTAAATCCAGTAATAAATTATTATTCATATTTTTACCATGGCATGCAATTAAGACTTATGATTATGACAAGTATGAATACTATATATTTACTATGTGCTACTGATTCTTCATTTTTTATTTAAGTTTTGTTCACTGATCTTTCCTAATGCATTTTGTCTTCATTAAGGTCACAGTGATGCCTGCAAGAACATTTCGGAAGTTTCTCAAAAAATTTTAGAAACAACTTATCTTCAATGAAATTCATTTAGACATTTTGGAATTAAACATGCAGAAGTGAAGATCTCTGCTTAAGATTTCCAGCAGCAATTTTTCCTTCTGATATAAAGAACTTCTTGTTTTAGAGACATCGATCCCAAAATATTGTACCGATTTGAAAAGTAATATCTCCATGAATTTCTTTAAAAACACAACTATAACACATCAAAATCTATACTTAGTCTTTCGTCTCGCCATTGAAAGTTGTTTCATAACTTCACTCGATATATAAGAAGTTATTTTGACAAAAAAAAACCGAAATCACATATTTGTAATCACATTACGTTTTTGCGTACCAAAATAGTCCACTACAGTCTGTATCATCCGTATAGGAATCTTCAGGTGGTAGACAAATAACGAAATGATGCCGCCTAAGTAGTTTTGGTCGAAACGTGGTGGCCCAGGCGTTCAAACAATCTGTGGCGTAGCAGGCACGATATTTAATTAAGAGGCAACTCAGTCATGCACATGTTCATGTTGTGCGTGACTAACCCCTTTTAAAATCGATTATCTTTACAGTCTGTCGCAAATTGTTCCAAATTGTTCCAATTTGTCGCAAATCAAAGCATGGTTCCCAATATTTTTTCGCATAACGTAATCGGCGCGGAACATTCTTTTCTGATTACACGTGTTTGCATTGCTGGTGGTGACAGCTGCCTAGCTTGTATGCTATGATTCTTGGTCACGCACTTATTTCTTAGGGAGAAAAGGTGCTCTTAGTGATGCAGTTGCCCATACAACTGTGGTTTTACCTTAAATGTGTCTGGGCGGGAAGTGTTGTGTGGCTGTGTGTCCGACACTCTTACTGAAAAGAGGGTTGAACCAAACGACGTTGCGAGGCCTGCTCCTGCGTGCCAGTGGTGCATGTTTCATGTAGTCTAACTTGTGTCTGTAACTGATGTGCAAATATATAAAGATGCTGTATCATTAAATGATTGCTCGATAGTAATTATTAGAATCTTCAGGTGGCAATCCTAAACGGATGAAACAGACTGTAGTGGTCTCTCATAATGAAGATCTTGTCTTTCAGGAATTTTTTTTACTTTTCTTCTTTAAATCGTCTGCTGGCATGCCATTTTTATAATTACGTAAAATGTATCTTAACGTCCGTTGGAAATCCCGGTGCTCTAGCTATACCGGTGCGTACAATTGGGTATTACATTTTCTTTACCTGGACATTTCCAGTTTGCGCATGCCCGAGACTCCAAAGACTTTTCACCGCATAGAGTGTTGTCACCCAGAACGGAATTAGTCCCAATGCACGTTCTTTGGCGTGTTTGAATTCCATTATCACACGAAACTGAGCAATCAGTCCATTCTCCCCACCTCGACCATGAAGCTTCGACTGAAAAAATAGAAACGGTTTTAATTACGGCCATCTCGTCAATTTTTATATCTATTGTCACCTACTTTACACATAAACCGAACCTATGGACATAACTCCGGAAACTACCTGTAACAAAACAACATTAACAAATATTTCGAAGAAGTAAAATTTCGAGAATAACTACTTAATTACCTTTACACTTTGGTTCTGAGGCGTTCCATTTACCACTGCTTTTACATCGAAGAGCTTTTTCCCCAACCAACACGTAGTGTTTATTACAAACAAAACTTAATTCGTCCCCTTCCAGTGATCCGCCACCAAGCACCTGGCCGTTCTTAATAAATGAAATTTTTCTGCAAAAGGCTAAAAATAAATGTAAAAGAATTTTACGCACAACAAAATTGCACATAACTCTTGTTTTTTCTTGTTTACTCTTAACTAAATATTTCTCGCTATTCAAAAGACTACAGTTATCTGGATGGCAAAAATAAGAAAGACCAAAATACGAACCTACACATTCTGGTGGGATATCTGACCATCTTCCGTCATGACATTTAATACTAGATGATGATCCGATTATCGTATATCCATGATTGCATCCGAACTGAATTAATGCACCGTGTACTCGACTTCTACTGTTTGCAAAACCATTTGAGGGTATTCTCGTCAGTGGTGGGCATGAGGCTGTACATAAAGATTTAATTGAAGAAATAAATTTTAAAATAGAAAACAAGACGAAATTTAGGAAGGTCTCTTCAGGGCCTTTTTAACAGCTTAACTGGAAGGGAAGGAGAATGCGCCACAGTCTCCCTGTGCAGCCTGGTCTCTTTTGTGTATAAATATTGCCATTGTGTCCTTGTCATTTCAAATAAAGCAAATAATATCTAATGAGCTAGTGAGAACTAAGCTTATATTATGGATTGATTACAATGAATCGAAAGCTGATTTTTATTATACTGTAAAAATGAAAGTCATATAAAATACCCATGTTCCCGCTGCATTAAGCAGGCAATTTATCTTAGCTTTAGTAGCGATTGAAAATTCAACAGTAATTCCTCTGGATCAGGGAGTAAATATCAATCTTTCAATTTTGTTTCGATTTTATATACCTTTACATGATGGAATTATTCCGTTCCAAACGCCGCCCTCACAAGTTATTTTCCGAGAATTTTTTGGACTTAGAACTTTGTCCTCAGGGCATTCAAATTCCACTTCTCTTCCACTGTAAAAGCCGTTACCGATCACTTTTGCATTTGTAGTTTTTGAAGGGTCAGGGCACGATCCTATAGAAAGCAAGTTCACAATTTATATTTATCAATAATATAGCCTTATAATAATATCACCAAGACTTTATGATAACAAAGTAAAAGCGTTATATATTAGTAGAGAGCTTTCGCAAACAGGAGGGCACCTTCGTAATGGCGTGTAAGAAATGGCGTGTAAGCGTTGCTTCTGCTTTTGCTAATCTATGCATATATATGGTTAGCAAAAGCGGAAGCAACGTCATTTCTTACACGCTATTACAAAGGCGCCGTCCTGTTTGCGTAAGGTCTCTAGTATTTATAAAAATTGATATGCATTGAGATTTAGATTTACACACAGAAGAATGAAATAAAAATCGTTCGTCTATCCATGCATTGACGATTGGACGTACGATTTTTCACTAGAGAAAAAGTATTTTAGCGGCATTTAGTTTTTTCAAGTTAGCTTGGAAATATAGGAGGGAAATTCAAAACATTATTCTTAAATTTAAAGACATTTTTAGTTTCATGACATAAAAGATAATTTAACAAATTAATCGATCAGAAAAATTTTTTTTATTACATCATATTATTGTATTATTATGCATAAAATTGCGCTTTAGTTGCTCGCTTTATCTTTTTATTTCAAAATGGTGTTAAGGTAAATTTGAAGTTTATAAATAAATTACTATTTCTTATACAATATTCGTACCATTTTTCTTATCTATTCGTTCAGAAGTTATAAACATGCAGAGGTATTGAACAGCCAAATAGCGAGAGTCCAAATTATCTGTAAAATTCTCATGAGCGCATTTTTTTTTACTTAAAGAGGCTCTGCTTTTATACAGAATTTTTTACACATCCTTTATGGGTGCTAAACTGAACGGAGTCGACTTGATTGCATGTACGAGAAACTATACTGCTACTTAATGACGTAGGTGGAAAATGTTTGGATATTAAGTAAATTAAATGAAGAAATTTTTGCAATCAGGAAATGTATATGATTGTAGCTATATTCAGTTACGTTTTACAGAGTTTTTATTATCTCACGACCACACTTCAATCCTTATGACATTGACATCGTTGCTTTCCTCAAATCAATAATAAAATCAATAATTTTTTGGCATGTTCTGCCTAAATACTTACTTTCGCACTTTGGATATGAGGCATTCCAGCTTCCAGCGCTGGTGCACCTCGAAACTTTCTCCCCAACTAATACAAAGTTTGGATCACAAACGAATGCTATTTCATCTCCCTCAATTGTCCCTTTTCCAATTACATGTCCATTCGCAATAATTGAGATTTTACTGCATATGGCTGTGAAATGAGGCAAAAAATATAAAATTAGACAATGTTCTTACCTGCAGGATAATTGTGATTCTCCGAGTATAATACAAAGCACCAAGGATTCATTATGCATTTTTCGCCACTATTCACCAGGCCATCACGGTTTAAAGTTCTTTGTTATGCAAATCGAGCCCTATATAAACGACAATGAGCCCTTCCCAACCGTCTTAATGAGCGGGCATACCTAGGTGGGTACACTATGACAAGTGTCGGGAGGGACATGAATCCTTGGTGCTTCGTATTATACTCGGAGAATCACAATTATCCTGCAGGTAAGACCTTTGTCTAATTTTATATTCTCCTTCGCATAATACTCCGCACTGCAGGATTCATTATGCATGTTTAAAGTGTGGCCTGAGCACCGAACATTAATACACACGTACTGAAGAGAAGTTCAAGGCCATATTTAATTGGACACACAAGCAGAAAACATTCCATTTCATGAACTAAGTATCGTTTTTGCATACACAGCGTCATCGTTTATAGCTTTCTTGTAGAACGTACAAAAGTTCCAGATCGTTTCCAATCTGCAGTTCGTAAGATGACGTCTTTTGATACACCAAGTGCCTCTGCTTTCGAGGTAGAAGCAGATCTAAAACTATGCCCTTTGAATATATCGGTGTTGATTCCGGAAAAATCCAACGCCATTTTTAGCCAGCGAGCAATTGTAGATGCGCAAACAATTTTATATGGTTTGCCAAATGAGAGAAATAACTTTGAAGTGTTCAAGGACTGTCTAGCTTCCGTAGTCCGGGCAATGTACGCCAACAACGTAGAGTATACACACAACTTTTTGTTTTCAGGAAACGCAGGAAAGTGTACCACAAGGGAAGCTTTCCCCGGACGAGATGTCTTTAAAATGTCCGTTACAACGAATTGAATTTCATCCTGCGTCTTAGCCATAGAATCAACGCTTAAATTAATACAGCCAAGGTTTGGCTGCGTTGAGCAGAAACAAGAGCTGCCAGGGTCACAGTTTTGAGAGTCAAAAGTTTTAATGTCAAATCCTTAAGTGGATCCCATAATTCTAAGCACTCCAGCAAGACATTAACGTCCCATGTAGTGGAATATTTTGGTTGGGGAGGACGTGTGACAAACATTCCTTTCAATAGTCGTACAATAACCGGGTGTTCCCCCAACAAGGCCCCGTCTACCGGGGGCAATATAGAAGATAACGCTGACCCGTATTTCTTCACTGTTGAATATGCCTTCTTCTGTACCTCGAACTTATCAGTTAGAAATTCGCTCGAAGAGCATCGTTGTTATAGGCTGCGATTCATGACATAATGATTTGTAAGCTGGCGCCACTTCAGATTTGAGAGATTCCCGTCTCTTCATTAAGAATTCGTAAACTGAATTACCAAGAAGTGTTAGAGCGTCGACAGCCAAATCGTAGACATCCGATACCGCAATAGTATCCTTTTTATCTTTCTTGGCGTTGACCATTTTATTGGTCAGCATAATTACCGGAATGACTCCTTTGATCAAATTCCTTTGAAACGCCTGAAAAAAAACTTCCGGTGACTTGGTTTTATCGTGTAAATCGTCCCACAGTTCTCGATTGACTCTAGGAGCTTTTAAAAACTCACAATTCTCCGGTCGCAAGTATTTCCGTTGAATACTCTGAAATTGCTCTTTAGCAGGTTTCTTAGTACACGAGCTGTTAATACGTTTAGCAACGCCGTCGAGAACCTTAGGACCGCAGTCCTCAGAGTCCTTGAATAAATCGTCGTACGGCAACTCTGCCTCTTCGAGGCTTTTGCCGCTTGAGCCGCTGGTAAGACTCTCATTCGGGTCGAAGACAGAATATGTATCAGCTTGCGATTCTTCCTCAAGATCAAGGCCAATAGGTTCCGTGTTGTTTGCTTCAGTTAATTAACATCGCTATCTGGTTCGACATTCGATAGGACATCAAATCTGGCATCATTAGAAAGCTCTGAATGAACAGGAAGATCGGTTCATCTGTATCAACGACCCCTAGAGGTTGTCTTTCCGTCATTGTAGTTTATAAGTCGACGAGCCTGGTTTTATGCACGCGAAAAAAAAGACGGTTGGGAAGGGCTCATTGTCGTTTATATAGGGCTCGATTTGCATAACAAAGAAGTTTAAACCATGATGGCCTGGTGAATAGTGGCGAGAAATGCATAATAAATCCTGCAGTGCGGAGTATTATGCGAAGGAGAATTAGATTTGGCACTTGAATTTTTTAAAGAGTTCATTGCATGCACGCATTTTCATTATAGGTCGCTTTAATTTACTCCGTGCTTTAACTACGGCTGCACATGGAAACTTTTTACAATAATGACGTGTTGTATATAGATAGTCTCAAACTAATACTACGAGAATTACATTTAATGAACACAGACACTCCCTATATATACTTATTTCAATATTCTTAGGTTAGAGCCGCGTTTCTCAAGAAATTTCTTAAAAACATGCAGTATACAGTACCTAAGCAGCTGGGTATTTCTTCTGACCACTTTCCATTATTGCATGTAGCTGCTGATGCGCCAGTTAGCTGATAACCATCGTTGCATATGAACTGTACCAACGACCCATGTTCACGGTGCTGACCTCGTACTAGACCATTAAGTAATATTGACTCCGGACACGATGCTACAAATAATAGTATAAAAATGAATTGAAAAAGTAAATCGGAAGTACTGTATTGACTGGACTATGAATATATATTATTACGAAATGATAGCAGTATAGCGACGTTTTTCCACTTTTTCCTTAAATTCTACATTTTCCAAAAAAGAATAATGAAATTTGGTTTCTCCCCTCTTCCATTTTACGGAGCGTTGGGGAATTGTGATCGCAACCCCGTTCCCAGGGTCTTCTGTGTTCAAGTTGTGATCGTGGTAATCAATTTAGATCGATTATCATTTCAGATGCACAAAGGAAGCCAAGCCCAATTCCTGTTTTACAGAGGACTATTTAGAGAGATCTACTTACAGAGATCTATTAGCTATTTAGCTAACTTAAATATCTGATTTTGCCCTACTTCACGATAGAAACTTTAACCCGTGCTATAGTAAAATAAACCTCGATAATAGCTATATTAATGGTCTACAACTATTTGTATGTAGGTTTTAAGAAGTGGTACCTACACTGCCTATTTTTATATTACCATTACCGTGACAAAATTGGCCTGTAAAGAAAACATCTAACATATTTTTTCTCAGTCATTTTTCAAGACAGTATATCGAATGAGCTACATAGTACTGTTCAGAAATAACCTGCGGTTGCGGTTCGGCTGCGGTTAGGTTGCGATTCGGTCCCGGTTCGGTTGCGTTCGACCGTTAGAAAGCGCAGAAAAAATACGATCGCGGTTGCCGTTCGCTTCCGAACGGAATGTTATGAACAGCTGCATGAAAATGACAACACAATAATCACATAGAAAACATCTCTAAAACATGAAAAGTCTGTCAGACCGAGTTAGGCCGAGGTTAGACCTCCGTCTCACCGCGGTTCGACCTCGGTCTGACCTCGATTCAATCGCGATCAAACCGAGGTTTGAGCTAGGTTAACCGCTGTTTTTGTTAGGTTATTTCTAGACAGTACTGTGTTCTACTTAACGAATGCCGCTGAAACTCAGTTTGAGGATATTTCAGTTTAGATTCCCCCTTGTGAAAATTTAAAAGAGATTTGCAAAGCAAATCGTTTTTTCAAACCTGGGAAGGCAAAAATCGTCCGTGAAAAAGGCAAATCGAATTCCATTATAATCTGCATGCAGTACAAACCTAAACACTGCGGTAAAGTTTCCGTCCACCCTCCATCATCACACCTTGCTTTAGATGCGCCAATTAGCTTATACCCATCAAGGCACGCAAATTGGACGACAGAACCATGTGTTTTATCTGTACTATTTATAACTCCGTTAACGATCCTTCCCAGCGATGGGCATGATGCTATGTGAAAAATATACAGTGTCGGCTCAGAATTCAAACAAGCTCAACGCTCATATTTTCAAACCGTTATATGTTGCAATTTTAAAATCCCACAATTACAAAGGGAAGATGAAGTAGTTGAATTAACATAGTCTTCTTTATAAAAGCTTTTGAACGATTCAGCTTCGGATTTCGAAACAATTACAGAACAAGGTTTTGGAATGCCTGGATGAAACGAATAGTATAAGAAGGAAAAATCACGACATGCGCCATAGAAATGTATCCATAAATCACGTTGATTATCTTAAACGCGATTTAAGAAATTCTAACCTTTACATGATGGAAATGCTTCATCCCATATTCCACGCTCACATGTCAATTTTCTCGATGCTTCTGGAACAAGTATATGGTCTTGAGGGCACACGAATTCTACCTGCTTCCCGTCATAGAAATCAAATCCTATCGCTCTTGCATTAGTACTTTCGTTCGGATCAGAACACGTTTCTGTGGAGAAAAAGAATACGGGGAAAAGACCTATTTGGCCTTACAAATAACGAAAGCAGCCTGTTAACGGTTCAGTGGGGCAGGAAACCTGGGGATTAGTCCGAGGTATTACAATTTATCATTTCTAAAGGTGGGTTCCAGTCAGCGATGTAAACAAACGTTTTGTTTACATATTGAATCGCAATGTCTCTTAAAATACCCTGTCCTATCAGAATATTTATTGCCATTTCAAAAATTCAGAACATGCGAAGTTTGGGCAACTTTCAAATCATGGAGCCCCCCATGTTATGAGTAGAACCGATGCGCAGAAGCGGCTTTAACCCCTTCTGCGCATCTGAAAATACTGGAAAAACAATCAATGAAATTGATTGTTTTTCCAGTCGGTGAACATGAAAATATTTGCCCCTTTATGTTTTCGCAGAGCTAAAATATGTTAACTCTTACAGTACTGTTCAGAAATAACCTAACAGAAACCGCGGTTAATCTTTATAAAATATGTCAATGGATTTAGACTGTAAATTTCCTAGACTGTAAGAATTAGCGTGTAAGAATTCACGCTAATAAGCATTTTGGAATGGAGCCAATATAATCAAAATATTCAATTATGTGTCTCAAGAGTGTCATTTGCTTCTCTGTTCATAATATATTAGAAGTTATTAACTGCATGAAATCGATCCACTTAAACTTTGTGGCGATAATTTTCAACCAAATCGAACCTCTTTATTTCGGTAAGAGATTCTCGGTATTAGCCGCACGCGTCGGCTTTAAAGGAAACTATGCACTACTTTGATTAAGACGCTGCATGCTATTTATATTCAGGTACCTTTGCATTGTGGTTGTGCGCCACTCCATTTTCCATTCCACGTGCATCTTAAAACTTTCTCTCCAACTAACACATAGCCCTCATTGCACACAAAAATTATTTCATCTCCTTCTTGTGTAAGATGACCGTTTTCAATGAATGAAATTTTCTCACAAATTTCTAAAATTGAAAGAATTAACTGCTTAGATTTTATGTCATTCGTAATACTAGTCTAAGGCTCTCAGATAAGATAATGACCGGGACCTCATCATGCACCTTGCATATGATTTTATAATATTTTTCGTGTTCATAAGAAAGTGGAATGTATCTTATTTCCCATCCGGCCTGGGCAGGATCCTACTTTGAGCAACTAAATCAAATTTAATTATACATTACTAAATAGTAATCCCGAGCCTTCTTAAACACGGGATTTCAATAGTCTACGGAGGCAACAGCTCGTCCTATAAATTGCATTAGCTTAGATAATCTTAATATGATAATAGAGTTGATGTTTGCGGGCATAAATGTGTTTTTGGTGCGACTCTGAGCTCATTTACTATTAACTTTAAAGGCCAATTTTTGTATAAAAAATTATGCAATAGGTAAACACTTCAGTCATTCTTCTGATTGGCTTATACCAGGGGCTAAAATATATTTCAGCCTAGCAAATTAATTATTTTAGCCCGCAAAATACACCGCAATGCCCGCCAAGTTAATATAATCTTACGTTCCTTCTCGAGTCTCTGAATCCGCTCCAGGACACCGCCGGTTGTCATTCAGTATTAAGTTTGTTCCCGTACATGTCCTTGTTCGCACTTGGGTTCCCGTGTTACACGAAACAGTGCATTCGGACCATTCAGACCATCGTGACCAAGTGGCTGTGACTATATACAGAAATAAAGAAAAAAGAAGTGCTACATCTTCAACCTTCACAGCATGTCATTTCCGAGAATCCAATGATTCAAATGATGTAAACTAACTCCTACCATTTTCGATTAATAAATACATTTTTAATTTGAATACAACTGAATTAGTGAAAAATTTATATATATTACAAAATATTTTATCCTCCTTCGTACCATGTCCCACACTCCGGGATTCATTATACATTTTCCATCATTAGTCCCAGTACTGTTCATTCAGAGTTAGACTTAAATGCTCTCCCAGATTCAGATTTATTTAACGACCCAGACGAATATGGCGACGCAATTTCTAAAGAGTTAGCCGACCGGGTCGATTTGGCTTGTACTAAAAAGCCTGCGAAAGATAAACTCAATAAAATACAAGAGTGATATTTACGCCCGAAAAACTGCACATGCAATGTTGGTGGCTCCAAGAGTAAATCCAGAGTTATGGGAGGATTTGTCTGACACAGCCAAAATGCGCGACGTTGGCCTCCAGAATCTTCAAAAATAATTTGTTAAAGCATGTTATCCCATTATTATTCTTGCAAACACCGCGGTGCTTGCGAAAACCAAAAGTTCTGATCAAATTCCCACAGATGCAAATTATAAGTCCTTGGTGGATGCTGTTACACTTTTGGGAAATGCCTTGTATGAGTTCTCAATGAAACGGCGAGGGCTTTTGAAAACCGAAGTCGCTGCGGGATATAAATCCCTATGTCGTGATAACCAACCCGTATCCTCGCTATTATTTGGGGATGAGCTTCCACAGAGTATCCGAGACATCGCTCAAGTCAAACGTATGTCTCTTCGCAAAGTTACTGCGAAACGTAAATTTGTTGGTGAGAATAATTCCAACAGGAAATTTTCTCGTCCATCTCAATATTCAAGGTCAAGCGAGCCTTTAAACTTCGTTCCGACCCGCGCCGTCCGTGGTCAAATCGGCGACCATATCAACAACAACAAGGACGGGGAAGCAACCAACAAGCGTCGCAGCCTCCCCGCTACAGTGCGGCTCAGTGACCTCGGATATATCTAATGTTGCGACTTGTGTTCAGGTTGGTGCTCGTTACGTTTATTTGCGTGTCATTGGGGGAAGCTAACTTCTGATCCTTGGGTTATTCATACGCGAGCCTATGCAAGCTCAATTAGGGCCTGATAAAAAACAGTTCAGCCCTCCAGAACTAAAGATATTCGACTCTGAAGTTTCTAAAATGATTGACAAAGGGGCTATACGTAAGTGCGCTTACGATCCAAAACAATTTGTTTCTGGACTTTTCCTTGTCCCTAAGAAGTCGGGTGAAATGCGCTCTGTGATTAATTTAAAAGCCTTAAATAATTTTGTCGAGTATTTGCATTTTAAAATGGAAAATATAAACTCGCTAATAGATTTACAGGGTGTCCCAAAAAAAACGCAACACTTAAATATGCAAGAATATTTTAAATATTGTTCGGGTTTGCACCATAGTTCAGCTAAAATGACTTTTAGCATTGTAAATGAAGGATTAAGAGCCATTTTCAATTCCCAGAGGTGCTTATACAGGGTGTCCCAAAAAAACCGAAAACTATTGAAATCACCCATAACAATGCAATTGTTGGAGTTTGAATGCCTAAGAACTCTGTTGGGACCTACAGGTGTATAAATGTTTGCCATACGCATTTTTATGCATGCATGCAGTAAAATTTGCCTGTACGCAAAAATGATATTTATTAACAATATTTACAATTTACAAATATGGATAACAATATTTAAATGTGCATCTCAAGGACCATGACCTTCGACATGTCCCCTTTCTCTAGCAACACAAAGCATTTAGCAGTTTATAAGTTGCATTAAATCCCCACGGGCTAAAATTCGTGAACACGGCATTCAAATTTTAACAATGACTGATTTCAATAGTTTTCGTTTTTTTGGGGACACCCTGTATATCTACTGCGCTTTAGAGCTGTATTAATGTTCTGCATATTTAAGTGGTTGCTTTTTTTTGGGACTCCCTGTATTACGGCCGAATGATTTTATTGCTACCATTGACCTTAAAGATGCATATTTTACAGTTTCTATGCATTTAGAATACTCAAAATATCTCCGTTTTTATTGGAAAGGTATTCTGTATGAATTCGTGGCCTTGCCCTTTGGTTTATCTTCAGCCCCACGCGTTTTCACCAAGTTGTTGAAACCTATTATTTCCTTTTGCCGTGGCAAAGCAATTAGAATAATGATTTTCTTGGATGATATCGCTGTTTTAGGTGACTCGTTCATCGATTGCTCAAAATTTAATAAGGTCTCGTTTGTTATAAAATTGTTACAAGAGATGGGATTTGTAATTAACTATGATAAATCGGAGCTTGTGCCTCATCAGTTACCTGTATACATTGGTTTTTTGATTGACACGTGTAAGATGCGGGTTTCACTTCCTCTCGACAAAATTACTCTGATTTCATTGCTTGCCAACGATTTACTTCGGCAAAAACACTGTTCTGTACGAATTTTAGCCAAGAGATTGGTTTGATTGTTTCTTCCTTAAAGGCTATTTTGCTTGCTCGGTTGCATTATCGGGCACTAGAACATTTAAAATTGTCGACTTTACGAGTTAACAACAACAATTTCGATATCGATGTCGTACTTACGCCGGCTGTGTTCCGAGATCTTCACTGGTGGGCTACTAGTGCACGATTTTATAACGGTGTTGACCCTCAGAAACCGATAGATACTTTTTCTATTACTACAGACGCCTCCCAAGTCGGTTGGGGAGCAGTATGCGGCACAGATAAAACTGGGGGTGCTTGGACATCCGCGGAACACAGTTGCCATATTAATCATCTTGAACTATTGGCAAATTGGTTTGCTATTAAAACCTTTAGATCAGTCCGAGCTAAGTTTATTAAGGTTTTTTCAGACAATACCACGGCTGTAATGTATATAAATAATATGGGCGGTATGAACCAATTCTGGGAGTGGTGCATTTCACGCAATTGCTGTATTGAGGCTTTTCATTTGCCAGGCCGCCAAAATGTTGATGCTGATTTCTTATCACGAAACAAAATATAAATTTGGAGTGGCAATTAAACCTTACTGTTTTTCGCAGTATTATCGAAACACTTTTTTTTCAGTTATAGATCTGTTTGCATCACGTGTTTCCAGCTATCCCGTTTTGTATCTTGAAAGCCTGACCCTGACGCAACTTTTTTCAATGCGTTTTCTGTTCCTTGGGACCAATATATTTCATACATATTTCCTCCTTTACCTTATTGGGAAAAGTACTTGCAAAAATTCAACAGAACAAGGTGCTCAAGGCAATTGTGATAGCCCCGTGTTGGACAACGTGCCCCTGATATCCAACGCTTCTATCCCTGTTTATTTCTCAGCTAATACTTTTTCCGCACCAACAAGATCTCCTAACCATCAACAAGACACAGCTCCATCCTCTACGGAACACACTGGTACTAGCCGCGTGGCCTGTCTCCGGAGTCAGCTCGCACATTCTGGATTTTCTCCGCGGTCAGCCGAGCTCATCATCAATTCATGGCGATCCGGCACAAATAAACAGTATGGATCGGCCTGGACGACATTCACTAGCTGGTGTGGTTGAAGGTCACTTCATCCGTTTCCAACAACTACCTCTCAAATAGTTGAGTTCCTGACGCGTGAGTTTGATTTGGGTAAAAGTTATAGTACCATTAACACTTACCGCTCTGCGCTGTCTTCGGTCCTTCCTCCTACGGAGGGGAAATTAATTGGACAACATCCGATAGTCATCCGCCTTTTAAGGGGAATGCATAATGAACGGCCATCGTCTCCTAGATATTCGGGATTTTGGGACGTAAATACAGTCCTTTTGTACTTGAAGACGCTACATCCGGTAAGAGATTTATCGCGTAAAGTACTATCTCTTAAACTTAGTGCGTTGCTTGCGTTGGTTTCTGCGCAACGAGCACAAACTTTGGTTGCTCTTGATACTGCTAAAATGTCTATATATATATAGGTATTGACACTTCCATATTTAAAGGTCACAGTTTTCGTGGGGCCGCCACTTCCGAGGCACATTGTCAGGGAGTTTCAATTGACTCAATTTTAAAAGCCGCGGACTGGTCAAATGAAAGTACTTTTACCCGATTTTACCGTAGGGACATTTGCCCTGATTCATTTGCTTCCACTGTATTAGGAATGTAATTTTGATTCTTATTTAAAAATGTCTTCATTTACAATGCTGTTGCGCTTTGAACATGCATAATGAATCCCGGAGTGTGAGACATGGTACGAAGGAGAATGAAAATTATGCAAAGGTACTTATACCTGCAGTATAATTGAGATTCTCCGAGTACCATGTCGAACACGTAGGGATTCATTACCCTCCGCTATCTCTTTAGAAGGAGGTTCTGACGTTTTGGAACGTTTCTACATCGCCCTCCCAATATGGGGGCAACAACATTGTTCTTCTAGATACGTTCCGGGAAGAATGGCGGGGTTGTGTGTAGCTGCCAGCTATCTACCTGGCCTTATTTGCATCACAATGGCTTTAAACGTCGTGGTGAACTGGGACTAATGATGGAAAATGCATAATGAATCCCTACGTGTTCGACATGGTACTCGGAGAATCTCAATTATACTGCATGTAAGTACCTTTGCATAATTTTCATTTTCCTCTATACTACGGCCATTAGCCCCCTAAAATTCCCCATACCTGATCTCGCTATGAGAGCATTCAGTCCAGCTGGGTAACCATGGGAGCGGTATTCAGCTTCCCCAAATACCAAGGCGCCAAATAATGTATTACGCGATCTATGGGAAATTTTGCACTTGCTTGAGATTTGAAGAATTGTCCACGAAAATTTAGTTCCTTCAATGTTTTGCCATTGGAGTGAAGTCGTGTTTCTTCCATTCACCAGGAGGCCCTTTTTCTCAGAAGATTTACTCAGGAGAGTCACAGAATGTTGGAAGCCGTCCTTTTTCGTTCCAGACAAATATACATTATACGTATTGAGGAAATGATCGATAGATGGCATAATAAGCAGTGATGAATCAACCTCAATACCTTCTGTTCTTAAATATCCTTTGATGTATTGGACAACTTGGCAAGGCTTACTACACTCGAAGAATGCAGCCAACTCGTCTCCTAAATCATATTCAGTAAATTCCCCCGATTGTAGCAGACGATATCCATCTTTATTGCGAACACGAGTATCGTTTTCATAAGCAAGAATACGATAAATGTCTCCAGCATTCTTGTTCATCCGCCCTGTTGTCGCAACTACAAATTCTGTGCCCCAGTTCTGTACGGGAAGAAGAAATTCGATGAGATGATCGCAATAGCGAGTGTTAACTTTAGCACATTTATCACCGGATAGAACTGCTATAGCCTTATTTGCTTCAATAATTGTCCCAGAAAGATCTGCATTGTGATCAATGTGAAATGTTTCCAACCTGTTCAGTCTCAGCACTATCTTTTTTCCTTTCCTGTATAGCTTTCGACCGTATCGAAGAACCCCGTTTGCATTGAGTGTGATACTGACAACTGTGTTGTCTTCAGTTGAAATTATCCCCAAATTTGTTTTTTCATAGGATGCAACCACGTACTTTCGACCCAATCTTGTCGTAGGCAATGCAAGATAACTGTCAGAAGTAAATCGTGCCTGGCTTAAACAAGATACAGCCACATCCGCGGTAGATGTTACCAATATGCCCTTAATGTCTACCCTTGTTGAACGCATTCTTATCCATGTTGGCATCTTGTATTTGAAAACGTCCCCAGCTTTTATGAACTTGTTTCTGAGACGTGCACTTCTTGATTTGTGTAAAGAAATATTGACATATGTATCGACGAATGCAGATATTGATATTTCATTCACTCCACTGTAAAAAAGGCTTTCTATATGAGCGGTGAATCCCAGGACAAAATGTTTTCCACGGTGTGTCACACCTCCTGTGAAAGACGAAAGATATATTTATCATTTATTGACCTGGTGCAGTGAGGGGCTTTCGGCGAAATATTTGCAGAGGTGATGATATTTCCCGAAGGCTTTGCCCGAGAGAAATACCATTACTGTGGAAAATATTTTGTAATGTTATATCTCAACAGTAAATCATCCAATCAGAAAGCTCGATTTGTACCACGTGATCAGTAAATTAATCATGGAGTTCCATCGAATTTTTTCACATTATGCTATAAAAGTCGAATACCCCGCTGCAGCGGTGTATTCGAGTTTGCGTGTACCACGCGTGGATGCCTCGCACACGACTCGAGGTTGTCAACAATTTCAAAATGGAGGCAAAAGAAGCCATTTCACCCAGCTTTTGCGCTGCCTACACGTTGTTTCGATATAATATATAATTTATACACCTTCCGCTCGGGGAATTCGACGAAATATTACCCCCTCGGGAAGATATATCCCTCGGGCGAAGCCCTCGGGATATATCTTCCCTTGGGGATAATATTTCGTCGAATTCCTCTCGCTCCAGGTCTATAAATGATAAGAATCCCCCGGGCGGAGGGTCTATAAATTATATATTATATGTACTTATACCGAAAAAATATTGTGAGCTTGTAGAATAGCCAAACATACAGTACAAAGGTTCAGAATAGATTTATATATAAGGCACGAGACAAAATTTGAAATTAAACCAACTTCAATCTTAAGGCCGACACAGACAGGCGCGAAGCGGCAACGCGGCGCGAATTTTCAGTTTTCAGAAGCGTATAAATTAAACTCTGGGCTCAAAATTTGGAATCTATTGACGCTAGACCAATCAAAATTTATTATTACTCCGGCGTCAGCGACGGAGTTGAAAATTCGCCCCGGTTTTGTTTTGTTTTTGTTTTTGTTTTTTTTATTTTTTTTTTTATTATTTTTCGTCGTCGCAAGTCTGTAATGGCGCGAAATATACTAGTATTTAAAACAAGTATGTGACCGTATTTATCTACGTCCCAGTCTTATCTCCCAAGACTTGTGGTGCACAGCTTTGGCTAATTTTCCAATGCGCGATTCGATTTCGCTCGCATGATACGGCAATTCCTCCAAGTGGAACAAATAAACCGTTCTTTTCATGCTGTTCGATTACGTTTAGATTGAATTGGGGTAAGAATATATTTAATACATGTAGACCCGGTCCTATTTTAATAATATCGCTGCTATTTTGCCGTTTAACAAGATGATGTGGTCGTGTATGGGCGCGTTGACACGTCGCGTAGTTTGCACAGGATCGAAGATTTAATACAACTATATAAGCGCGAATTCCAAAGGCAAAGTGTAAGACGAAGCGAATGTATCATGCGGTTTATTTACATTTTTGAACAATTGAACTTCTATACTGCGATGTTCTTCTGAATTTCGCGATCGAACATTTAGGTTCGCAAGGCATCTAAATGCGAATATGTATGCGAAACAATACGCGAACTGTATTGTTTATGTTCAGAAGCTCTATATTGAAGACTGGCACGTGCGCCGGAGTTAACGCCAGAACGGCGTCTTGTTTTTATGTAATCTACAAGAAAATTTTAATTTCCCGCCCCGGTTTTGTTTTGTTGTTTTTTTTTTGTTTTTTTATTTTTCATCGTCGCAAGTCTGAAATGGCGCGAAACATTCTAGTATTCGTGTGGACAAAAGACGATAAAAATTCAAGATATTTCGAAATGTGGCTTCCAAGTGCCATATTTATCTTAACGCTCACCTTACATACAACTGCAGTTGCACACGCCGAGCACAGTAGCCCTACACTAAAAGATGCCGAGCGTTTTCGAAACTGGGTGCTCTGTTGCTCTCATGCTTTTAAACTTCATGTTGAACCAAAGTTGCTTAATATCGCTATGAATTCTCTGATCAAACTGAATACAATCTCAAATCAATCTCACGAGTTCTCACTAGTACTATCAATTGAAAACAATACAACGACGTTGTCAATGAACTGTGCCATGACGTGCTACGAATATCTGAACAAGACTAACTCCACTGTGCAACAAGACTAACTTCACAGCGCAATTGAATTTATCCAATGCTCTCCCCATTTCCACGCCCGTTACGTTCCGTTGCATAGCTGAACAACTATGGCAAGCCCAAACACACGCCTGAGTAAGCGTCTTTTTTGTCATAGCCCTAGCTCGACTCAAGCAATGCGAGTTTCATGCCTAGCGGGCATCTTGTTTTATTTTATGTCGCAAGGCGAAGAGGCTCGAATTGCGAGTGATGAAGATAAGGCTGCTAGAAGAAAGCAATATTATTGTGAAAGGAATGCTTCAAGAATTTATTTGATGAATGAGGACCCGAAATGGCGAGGCTATTTGTCGTTGCTACACGGCTACACTTTCTCGCTTGTCCTACAATTACAAATATATAAAGACAGTTTTAAGCAACGGTTTATTTACAAGCGTCGCTTTATATCCTCTTAAAAATATAATAATATTTTCTTTAAAATATCATATAAAAATAATAAGCATATTCATCACAGCCGGTCGAGCGAGAACGAGAAGAAAATAAGAAAATTAAAACGACACATATATACGTCAAGTAAAGATAAAAGATTATATAACAATTAACAAACGTAAACAAACATTGTTATGCGCGGTCTATATGCGCAGAACGGACTTTACATCATCTTTAAGGTTTCTTTTATACGTGATTAAACACCGCGGAAAAATATCTGCGCACGCGCCGAAATATCAAAATATGATGGTAAATGTAAATATCAACTTTTGGAACAAAACATGCCCATTTTTTGACAAAATATAAGTTAAGAAAAGGCAAAAATATACAAGACGGCCAGACAGAACATAAATTAAAAGCCTTCTAGCATTTAGAGTATCGAACGAACTGGAATTCACGGTAAATTTTCCTTTTTTTACGGGGTGGCTTTAGAATATTTTTCGAAAACAAAAGTTTAAACCTAAAAGTTAAGAAAACCCGCGGAAAGTTAAGCTTTCTAATGTATTTAAATTGTAAAATACATCTTAATTTTCAATCATTGAGAACACGCAAACGTCTCGTATCTGGCGACATGTTTTTTTTTAATAAAACGTGTCTCAATTAAAAGTTCGGAAACTGTCTTTGCTTATTTGATAAACAAAATGTTTGAGACAAAAAATTTGTTAACAGTCACCTTTTACAGGTGTTTTTGTAGGATGCCACTTCTAGGACTCTCTGGACGTTTTTTCTCTTAGTTTCTATCATGCAATGTTTATTTATGCCCTAGAAATATGGATTTGAAGACACGAATGAAATCACTCCTTTTTGCCGCCATTTTTAGCCTTCGGAAACGTTCGGAACCGCTTTTTAATTAATTTTAATCTCACTTACAGGCAGAATTAACGCGTGCGCAGACGTTTTTCCGCGGTGTTCGTGCATTATGAGTCTTGTTTAAAAATTTCACAATCATATGTTAGTACTATTTCAAACTCATACGTATTTCAGCATAATTTTCTTTCCTATTAATTTTTTATATGAATGAAAGCCTTATATAGAGTGAATTAAACTGAGAAAAGTGGTTTATGTTTTTTTGGGAAGCATATTCTGTGAGTAAATGTTGTGATTTACGAAAAGGCGAAAACATCAACAATCCGTCACTCTTTAGCTTTCCGTGTAAGATATCGCTTATTTTCCTTGTTAATTTAATTGAAATATAAAAGTATCTCAATACAAAACATTTGTATTACACCTTTCATTGAAGTTAAAAAATACGAATTTTGTTGACCACGCACATAGGAGGACTGAAACTGACGTACTATAGCGCCTTAATATCCGCCATCTTTGGCTTCACTTTTTGGCCTCACGGAAGTCTTAAGTTCTTATATGTGGAGCTCACTGCGTGTATCCTAAAATGATTTGTGCGATATAAGAAACTTAAAAATTGAACTGATGGATGTGACGGTCAAGATAATTCACAGCCATGCAAATCGAGCACAAGTGATATAGCGAAAAAGTTAATGTGAGAAATAACTTGGAGGAAGCTCGCAATTTAACTGAAAAAAGATTTAGAACGAAAGTTGTTTATTTCGAGCACGAGAAAGTCAATCTCGCTACGGCCTTGCATGGTGCTTCAACAAATCTTAAATCTGCTGAATATAACACGATAGCTGAAATGTCTAATAACTTCGAAATCGTGCATAAAGCTAAAAGCGGCCATGCATCGAATGCAACAAATAGGTATAATTTCATCTAGTACCAACAGGCTCAATACAGGAAACTGTTTTTACTGTTAGATCTCTCCCCCAGTGCAATGAAACAATGCGAGTAAGGCCAAGAAGAATTTACGGGTGAGCAACAAAACAAACAACAAAATCTTAAATTAAGCGGGTGTAATCGGTTCGGATATCATTGTCATTAGTGATTCGTTAAATTAATAAAAAATATTCAACCAAGGAAGCTCAGTAGGAAGAAGGTATATAAGTATATATTCCCTAGTTTAGATTCGCATGAAATTGTGCATCCAAGGACGAACAATCTTCCCCTAGAATTGAATGTGCTCAGAACATTGCCTCCTGTGAAAGTAAAATCACTATTCCCAAACTCAAAAATCGGCCTGTCAAGAATTACGTCACGACTCGATGTTGCTATGCCTGATAAGATTGATGAATAAGGAACAATAAGGAACTTCAGCATATTTGTTGGGTGGTGTCGCAGCTCCTCGCAAGAATGATTTTCATTGGCTGAACTTTACAATACATTTCTGTTTCAACCAATAGCATAGCTTCGTTCTTTAGAGAAGCATAGAAAACCATTATCCAATTGGACGAAAGCTTTCGAGCACTGCGACATGTCCCTATTTGTTCGAAATTGGACGTCTGGTTTATTGACAATACGACTATAGATGACACTTCCGTTAAATGGCAGTAGCTCCATTTAAAGGCGAAGGGCTCGGCCCTTCTAGCAGTCCACTTCATTAAATTTCTCAAGGGGGACAGTGCATCAACTCCTCCAAGAAAACGAAGACAAAACTATGAGGATTTTCAGCGATCAGTAATTCAGAAACTTGGGGATCTGTTAAAGATAAGTACGTGTCCCCTCTATAGACAAAAGCACCCGGATCCGTAGAAGAAAATAACATCTGATTTAATTCATTGCCGGACTCTACCAAATTTCCTATTAACCAAATGGTAAACGGTGTAGCCCCATTACAAGGTAACTTTAATAATTCATTTAACGAGTTGGAGATTTCAAGGCTTACGATTCGGGTGCTTGAATATTAATAGCCTGTTGAAAAACATTGACCAGCTTCGTGGTTTGATCATGCATGCAAAACATGCCAATCGATATTTGTGCTCTAAATGAGACAAATTTCTTCGGCTCACGGAGTCCCTAGCCCTTCTACCAACCCACCTATTCTTTTCAAATTTTCTGAAATTAATGAGGAGGAAGTTATTACTATAATTAATACATCGATTGCGTATATTCTCAAAATCTCAAAACCCACAGGACTAGATCTATATTCCTGCCAAAGCTATAAAAATATCTGCGGACATTGTTGGCCCTTCATTAACCTGGATATTTAATCTCTCGATCAAAAAAGGCATGTTGAAGACCAATATATGACTTATAGATGCGCGATGCTATTTACGAAAATATGGACAATGGTCTATTGAGCGGCATTGTTTTTCTTGATATTCGTAAAGCCTTCAACCCACTGGATCATAATATTTTGCTTCATAAATTAAAAGATCAATTTGGAATATCGGGCACTGAGTTGAGATGGTCTGAGTCTTACTTAAAACAAGGGAACAAGTCTGTATTGTCAATAATATAATGTCATTGTAAAAAGCATTGTTTCTGGAGTTCTGCAGGGATCTATTAATTTTTAGGTCCGCTGTTATTTTTACTTTATGTCAATGACCAACTCGATTGCCTTCAGAAAACTACTGCTTACCCATATGCTGATAATACCCAAAATTGTTGTATGTCCAATAGTTGTATGTCTGAATTAACCGAAAACCTTAATCACGATTTGAATGGAATTAGTGAATGGCTTTCTAGATATAAATTACAACGCCATCGAAATAAGTCCAAAATAATGTTCATTGGCTCTAAACATCGTATCCATTCAATTACTTCTGATCATCCACTGATATTAAATAACCAATGGATCTCCAGACTCCGGAGTTCGCTTTTTTACATGTCTTGGGCTCAAACTGGACGAAAATCTTAACTGGAATCCATATATTGAGGCGATTTGCAAAAACATTGGTGAAGGCTTGAGTACTTTGAGACGCATTAAACCCTTCGCTCCAACAGCCTCCCTTCAAAAAATTTACCGGGCTCTGATTCAACCGTACTTCGACTATTGTTCTAGTATTTGGGGTCTGTGATCAAAACGTTAGGGAAAAACTCCAAAAATTTCAAGTCCCGAAGTGTAATAGTCGGTGCGAGTTACGATATTAGATCTGCTGATGTTCTAAGCTATGGAATAGACTCCCTATCGACACCAAACTGGCTGAGTCAATTCATGCATTCAAAAGCCACTTAAAACTTAACTCTAAGGTAATGAACACTTGAGATTTCAGAATCATATTGTAAGTCATAGTCTTTACTTTCATAAAACTTTTTGACTAATCTTGTAGACGCCCCCCGTGGACACCAACATATTGTTGTCGGGACTAGAGTCTTTAAGTAAAGTTTTACATACATACATACATACATTTTCCCTATATTTCATGGAAAATAATCACGTGCGGCACACGTGGACATGCGACCTTTTGTCGACATTCCATTTGAAATTATATCTTTAATTTTATGAATAATATTTCGTTGTTTACTTTGTTGTTAGTTTTTCTTTGACAAGTGGTATATAATAAAAAAATTGGCTTCGCCCCGTGAAATATCGACTGGTCAAGGCTCCACGATGCGGTCAGCTCGACATCGCTAGTCAATTATTACTCCGGCGTCAGCGACGGAGTTGAAAATTCGCCCCGGTTTTGTTTTGTTTTTGTTTTTTTTTTTTTTTTTTTTTACTGCTATTTGCAATCAAACGCGCCGCGCGCCGAATTTTTATCGTTGTTTACTCGCAGTCAACGTGACGTTTACCCATACTCAACGTTACGTTCACCCCTACTCAACGTTACGTTCACCTATTGCCAACGTTATGCGTGTTTCGTGAATAAATACTACAGCAGACGAACATTTTACAGTATACGAAGTGTTGTTCTTCCTCGAACCACAGGATACGTCATTGTCAGCTGACTTTTGTCTTGAGTATTAAATATTGGAAGACGTTTGATTTTTGTTCACGGTGGTAATGTGCTAAACTGATTTAATGCGATCAACTTCGACTGTGAAATATTTTTTGTCGTCCCTTGAATTCTTTCCTTGAAATGGTGCAAATTAAAAATAAATAGAGCAACGATTTTATATAGTTTACTTTAGCGGTGACGTGCGTGTTCCTCGCGCATGTCTTTTAAAAAACAACCGAGAGGCGTGGCAAATGCATTTTGCGTTCATGCCTCTGCGTTCATACGTTTCTTTTCAAAATGGTGAACTACCAATTTAAAATTGAGTACAGTCCGGGAAAGTTTGTTATTTGTTTTCGTAATATCGATACAAGCTCGTACACATTTTATAATCTCGTTGATGACATCAAGAAACGCTGTCCTGGGTTTGCACATCTCACACCACAAACGATCCGTATTAGATTCCTTGACGACGACGGCGACTATATTAACCTGACAGAAGACGATCCTCAAAACGTAGATGAAATGTGCAACAGGCTAAATTTGTTGAGGAAAGGAACGTAAGAAAAATCCAGCTTCGTGTATCTGAGCTGGATTCACCTTGCCCAGTTGTAAACCGATCGCCAGCGGACAAGAAACGCAAAATAGACACTGAACAGGGGAAAGGTGCCGTTGCGTTAAAGCCTCGTTCCTTAAATTTCACGTCCAAAACATCGCAATCCGATACAAGAAAAAGTAACGCGTGTACTAGTGACGACAATTCGCCGTTGAGCGCCCTTGAGACATACGTGTATAATGCACAAAAGAAAGTTGATGTTGAAAAATCCAAGTTGGAACAAATGCAACTTGAAAGACACGAGACTCTACAAAGACTTGAAGCTGCAAAGGTTTGCTGCTGGCGATGCTGATGCGAAGACTTGCGGCAACTGCCATCTTCGTTTGGGACATTCACAAAAAAAGTGTACGTTAGAAAAATGTACAGACGTATTCTGTTGCGGCCAGGAGAAGCGTCATCCAGGGCAATTCAACAAACGCCGTCTTGATCAGGAGATTTCGAGGCAGGAAAAAGTTGTTTTGGAGGCCGAGGAAGAACTTAAAAGGCGAACGTCATCGGTCCAGATCGTGCAAAAATCTAAAACAAAACAAATTGAAAATAACCTCATTGATAACCACAAAGCTGATTATACTAACGAGCGGGGAAACCTTGACTGGAACTTAATTCGAAAACATACATTACTTATTGAAAACTATTGCAAAAAGCACATGAATGGCAAAATACCTGGAAAGCAATCTTTGTCGAACATTTTGAGGAAAGCCACCCAAGATTATAAGGAAAGCAATTACGGCAAAGCATTTGGGCGCTCCAAAAAGCGTAAAGGAAATCCAGCCAAAAAAACGTTAGAAGAACATGGCATTGATTTTCCTGGTGCGCCTCAAATATCATCAGATTCAGAGGATGAAGATTATTACGATCGCTTACCAGAGGTTGTAAGTAAGCAATCAACAGACTTGACGTCAAGAGCCATGCCACGAAATGTCGAGGAAGAAGAGAGTCAGTTGGAATTAGCCTTACAGGCTAGCTTGCAAACAAAGAATTATGTTGTCGATGCAGATAGTTATCCTCAACGTAGCGCCATAAATCCAGCTGCAATGCCAATGGCAATGCCGATGTTCTCGTATGATTATCCTAGACCTAACTATAACAACTGCTATTCTGCATCCTTAGTGCCACCTTACTATAACTATAACTATAGTCAACATGGACAGTCTGGTGTTTATCAATTTAATGCCGGCGCAAGCACTATCACTAGTTCACAAGCCATATCAGTAAATGACGCTGATGAGATTGATACAGCTATAACATCCGTTTCAAATGATGCCAGCCCTGTATTTGAGGATACCACTACTACGGAAGCCGAATCTGTAGCAATGGCTTTACTGAATCTCAACAGAAAGGAATGAAAATCTATCCAGCATGTATATGTAAGTTTTATAAACATGCAGCTTGTATTGTTTCAAATTGTAACAATTGAACTGAACCGAAACTGTTATTTTCAATTGTAACCTTTTATTGTTCAATTGTAACAATTGAACTGAACTGAGAATTTTACTGTTCTATTGTAACCTTACCTTGGCTTGTTTTAGGCTCAGCCTAGTTTGTTTTGTTTTCATAGCTCTAACAGACACTTGTTAGACGTCCTACTTGCCATTTCACGTCATGGGACGTAAACAATACAGAGCCAGAGGCGGGCGAGTCCCAATTGACAGTCACCTCGAAAGCATAAATTAATTAAGGCAATTTGCAATAATTTAGGCTGAATTTTTCGTTTGATTTTTTTTCAATGTGACTGATCAAGGGAATCCTCTCCGTCTTTAGTTTTCGAAGGAATATTAAATGAACACATTTAGTTTTTCATATTTATTTAACTGATAACAATGTCAATTGTTGTAACATGCATTATTAGCCCTTATGAGGTTTTTTACATTACTTATTACTTATAACTTACAAAGGCATGTATGGCCGGTTTGCCGAGTACTCTTGTCCCAAAAATTGGCGGTTGCCATTGTCATTGCTTGTCGAATTTTCGGGAAATATTATGTAAGCCAATGGTCCCCAAATTTTGTGACTAAGTGTTTGAGGTGCTCTCCAATGCCCGTTCTTTATATATATTGCTAAAATTTTCACATGAATATTGCATCGGTGGTTTGGACTTTCCCACGCAAGTATAAGAACGCGTAGTTGGAAAACAACGACAACAAATTTCGAGTTTATATTAATGTATGTTTTCGTTTACAAACAATCATAGGAGAGAGAATATATGTCTAAAACAAACGTTTATTGTATAACGTTTGCTTCTATCTCTGGGCTCTTATACAAATAAATAATCAGTGTTTTTGTAGAACCCATGCATATCATTTGAACTTATGAAGTTAATTGCTTCATATACTGCCAACTTGATGTCATAGTGGACTACAGGAAGAAGGTCAAAATTCAAGGCATTTTTAACTTTCGAGAAAGCATGTTCCACAGGATTAAGATCAGGCGAATATATCGGTGTGTAGAGTAATTCTATACCCATTTCATGAAAAATGTCCTCCAAGACTTCCCCACCTTCATAATGATGACAACTCAAATTATCCATGATCACCGTGTCGCCACACTCAAGCAACGGTTGTTGTGTTGTCGGCGATGTATACTGACAAACCTCGTCAAAGAAATTTAAGAATTCAACAGTATTTGTGGGTCCATCTAATATGTTAAAATAAGCCACTCCATCGTACAACGACGTTAACGCATTCAATGTGTAATTCGGACTAGGGCACTTACGAGTTATTTCCACACAACGTTCCCCAACAGGGGCATGTCCGTAAAGCCTAGTTCCTACTTCAGGAATACGAACACCTGCTTCGTCGAAAAACTTAAGGGTATATGGGTTTTTGCTGCTTACATAATTCATAAATAATTGTGTGTAAAGCATGTTTTCGGGTGTAAACCTTTCTTTGGCTAAATGGGTTATCTTTTTCCTTGAATATTGTTTACCAGATGGCATCTTGTTTTTTATAGCCCGACTGATTGTGCTCAGTGAAATGTCTTCCTGCAGATCCATAGCTTCTAACTCCTCACAAATTTCAAGTAGAGTGACTGATCCTCTTCGAATTTTTAAAGCTTCGATCATTTCTAGATCTTCATTTGTTAACTTTTGACGATTACGGTTTGCCCCACCTTTCGGCATCGCAGACTCCATAAAGTCTTCGCAAAAATTTTTCCATATTTTTCGAACAGTACTTCTAGAAATACGAAATTTGGTCGCTATTGCCTCGTACGTTCCTGGGAAATATCTCGTTGCGATATTCCCCCCATTTAAAACGATTTCATCGATAATGCCCTTCCTTAAGTCTGTGCTTAACGCTTTTCCACTTTCGTACGTCCTACCACGCTTACTAAGCGGCATGTTAAAATTAACTTAAGGTATAAACAATGTTTTTGTCCAGACTTTTGTGTAATTGTAATATTGTATCTGTGGATTTCGTAGTGATGATTTGAGTGACGTTTTTAGATATTAAAAATTTTTCAACTGTCAACTCATTAGAACTGGCCAATCAAAACATACGCGTTTTATTGTTGGCTAATTTTATTCAGTAAACACTGTGCTGGCGAGTGGCGAAGTGTGCAGTAAATGTAAAAAAAAAAGTAATATACAGCATTTCTTACGTTGATAACAACCCGTGAATCGTTACGTTGGCAATAGGTGAACGTAACGTTGAGTAGGGGTGAACGTAACGTTGAGTATGGGTAAACGTCACGTTGACTGCGAGTAAACAACGATAAAAATTCGGCGCGCGGCGCGTTTGATTGCAAATAGCAGTATTTTTCGTCGTCGCAAGTGTGTAATGGCGCGAAATATACTAGTACTTAAAACGTGTATGTGACCGTATTTATCTACGTCCCAGTCTTATCTCTCAAGAGTTGTGGTGCACAGCTTTGGCTAATTTTCCAATGCGCGATTCGATTTCGCTCGCATGATACGGCAATTCCTTCAAGAGGAACAAATAAACCGTTTTTTTCATGCTGTTCGATTAAGTTTAGATTGAATTGGGGTAAGAATATATTTAATACATGTAGACTCGGTCCTATTTTAATAATATCGCTGCTATTTCGCCGTTTAACAAAATGATGTGGTCGTGTATGGGCGCGTTGACACGTCGCGTAGTTTGCACAGGATCGAAGATTTAATATAACTATATAAGCGCGAATTCCAAAGGCAAAGTGTAAGACGAAGCGAATGTATCATGCGGTTTATTTACATTTTTGAACAATTGAACTTTTATACTGCGATGTGCTTCTGAATTTCGCCATCGAACATTTAGTTTCGCAAGGCATCTAAATGCGAATATGTATGTAAACAATACGCGAACTGTATTGTTTATGTTCAGAAGCTCTATATTGAAAACTGGCACGTGCGCCGGAGTTAACGCCAGAACGGCGTCTTGTTTTGCTAAAAATCAGCTACGGGGAATTAATTATGCTGCCAGGACTTTGAAATAATAATACAAGCGTTTCAACTGTGCTAAGAGCCTCTGATGTCTAGCTGATATTGCAGTTCCATATAAGCTATCAAACAGCTATCGCGTTGCAGCCGCTTTCGACAAGAAGCTGTGAAAATGCCTCATTTGAAGGCGTTGTAAGAAAGAGACCAGTGTATTTCACTACTAGGTTTGACCAACAAAACACTACTGATTAATCTTTCGACGTTACGGATTATAATAGATTACCATTATGATTGTCAGTTCAAGACTTCGACCTACACAAGAGTACATAAGAAATTGCACCTTTTATAACAATAATTCCTAGTTCTAGTGATCTTAGCTGTGATTCTTAGCTGTGATTCTTAGCTGTGATCCACTTGCGTTCGGACTGTGAAGATTTCTAGCACATATTTCTAAAAGATTTCAATACCAAAGTACACAAGTTTCGCGCACTCTGACCGGACAAACATGGTGGCATACTATTCTTTTAGTGCACTTTTCTTGTTGTGGGGAAATTGCCTCTAACCCTCACTATTAGCATATTATATATTTTTATTCGGACGGTATAGTTAATAAATTTTTAAGTATAATTTGAAATATAGTGTCGCTTGTGCTATTTTTATATA
The DNA here is from genome assembly GCF_004324835.1 of Dendronephthya gigantea. Taxonomy (NCBI): domain Eukaryota; kingdom Metazoa; phylum Cnidaria; class Anthozoa; order Malacalcyonacea; family Nephtheidae; genus Dendronephthya; species Dendronephthya gigantea. The sequence continues at coordinate 104,131 of NW_021163211.1, read as the reverse complement.
TTGTATTTATTATAGATCTGTACATGAAAACGAATTCCGATTTGCTGTAAACCGCAATGTAAATATTTTTGTCCATTGCCTAGTACCCCGTCCACGTATCCCGTGGTTAACGCCTATACCTGGCGTCTTGTTTGACTATAAATAAAACGTTTGAGACTTACGATTCGATTCAGCCGCTGCAATAGCTAGCTGCCAATTAAAGAACATGAGAACAACTGCAACAGATACGATTCTGAATGACAAACAGATCGCCATTTGGAGAATGCAGTTATACCTAGACCATGAACAAGACCATGAAGAGTTTGCAAACCAGGTGTAAGACTTGATCGTTTCAATGCAAAATTCTGCTAAATCTATCGTTTTGAAGTCGTGCATGAATTTATTATATCGGAAATTTGATACAGAATGATGTAAAGAAGATTTGATTGGATGGCACCGTGATATGTTAATTTCATCAGCTGTCTGTAAACATGCTTGTTTATTAATGATTGATAATGAGAAAATAAATTTATTGATAGCTCACATAATCACCATTATTCTTCAACCCAGCAACACATATAGCGATATATTTCTAAAATTCAAATTACTCACAAGACAATCCTCCATTCTGCCAAAGGTGAGCAATATAAATGAAACTATAACTTATACACCCATTTTCGTAACAAATAAATATCTTATTATTTTTAAATTTATCATTGTAGTTATAAATAACAAAGAGAAAACAACTTGGCAAATACTGAGGAATTTAATTGCCGGAAATCATGATTTTAAAAAACAGGAACTTTCGCATGAACTTCAACTTTGGTTCAAGCCCCCGTTTCAGCAAACCATTTTAACTTTCACATAAACATTCCGACATTTTAATCAGCACTCGAGATGTGATTTTCAAAGATTATATCTTTTTATATATAGATGTATGGTATTTACTTGTCGCCTAAAGAAAAAGGCAAGGGAAGACGATATATATTATTTATATTATTTTCTAAGGGCAATGGCAAATAATTATAAATTCGGAAATCGCAGTGATTGAGTTATTTCTTCTGTGAGGAACGGAAACACCTAATTACATTAATTAACTTATGGACAGGGAAAGGTTTTTTAGTGACCTTTATTGAATGAACATTGGCGCCCAATTATTTCAATATGTTTACAACTGAACTTATAATATGCGGCTTATTACAAGCATTCTATATGAATTCATGAGTGATTTTGTTTATTAAAACGAAATAAAGACCATGCATGAATTATGGCTCGAATTGTACGAAGAATGTAAGAGAGGCGGTTTTCATCTTTGAAATTTTGCACGCTTCCTAAGTGGTTAAGTATATGATTTGACTGATCTGCAAATGAGTTTCTGAGAAGTTGAAAACTGAATTAAGAACTTAAATGAGGATCGCTTGACCTGCATTATATTCCATGCCCAGTTTGTTACATCGATAGCTTCTGACTAAATCAATATTACGCATTCCTGGCACAGTACATTATGATTTCAAGTCTAACAGGAATCTTATCGCAAGAGCGTACTCGAGTGCTCGCATCTGATTAAATTAAATTCCAGGCCATATTTTGATTGGATGACGACAATCGCAGTGACCTTGATCAGACCACAATGATCGTTATTAAAGACTGCGCTTTTTTACAGCTCATGCGTTATTCATAGAACACTCGAGGCGCCTGCGTTAGAGTTATTTGTATGCGCGAGATCATACATTGGCGTTTTGGTTGATTAAAAATGCGTTTCTAAATATAGTACTGAAAATATAATATCAAAATCCAAGTAGTATCAAAATATGTGCACAGAGTGAGACATTGAAATTCAAATGTATTAACTCGTGCATACAAATTATCGTATATTTTGCATGTTTTTTGCGTAACACGATCTGAATTATTGCGCTTTCATGCATGCTTTCTAATAAGTTTTCTTGGTTGAATACTAAATGAAGTAGCTTCATGCTCTGATGAGAGCACATTTATGAGGTTTAGGAGATATGACTAGATATATGTCTTATTAGTTTATCACCAGATCACGGCATAAACATGCATGTCTTTCTTGCCGGTAACCCTGAAATTAGACTAGTAATCTACGTAATGGAGTACTAATCATTAGCTTCGAAAACAAAGACAATATTTTGCTGATTTTGAGACTTTTATTGAAACAGAGATTCTGCCTAAATCCAAAAGAATTTGTAACCAAAACCTGGATTTTCAATACGATTCAGGCATTTAGCTTATACTTCAATTGTCGCTTTTTTTACCCACCTAGCAGGGAAGACGTGCTACGAGACATTATAGTCTTGTGTATAGATAAACACTGAATATGCTTTGCTGGTATCATCAGAAATAGGCAAATTATACAGTAATATATTAGGGTAAGGTAAAAAATAATACGTAATTTCGTGCTTACTTTTACTGACACAGTGGCATGCAGTAAGCACTATAGCACTAAGGGAGGAAATATTATTAAAAAGAAATTGGCGCAGCTTAAGGACGTCATTGTGTAACCCATCTGTAAGCCGCTAATCCATCTCGTTTTGATGGACTTTCTGGGAATGATAATGTACTTTCCCAAATGTCATTGTGTTTTTCAAATCAAATTGCAATCTCCTTTTATGTAATTTGAAACCAAATCTCGTTTCAGCCGAAGTCGTACACACTCAAGTTCTTGCGTAAAAATTATGCTCCGTCGCTACGAATTAAGGTGGGAAACAAACATTGTTTACTACAGGCGGCGAGTCATTATGTGTAATAATTGCCTTCAATTATTTTATATAATTTTACATAATTTGACCACAAAATCAAATGTAAAATATAGACAAACAGGAAATGACTTTGGAACACAATAACAGCATAAGCCAAATGCGCATGCAGTAACGTGTCATTGCCTGCCACAAATAAATATTGACATTGCGAAGGAATACTCAATAAAGTCGAGGTGATGGCGGGTTATAACTAGAAGAATAACTTATGTCGAAAAAGAATAACTAGCGAAAACGATCGGTGTAAAACTCTTTTCTTTATTTTTAAATAACTTTACCAATTAACTGATCAAATATTGAGATATACACACGAACATTAGTATGAAGACCTTGGCACAGAAAGTGCAGAAACTTGGCACAGAAACTCTCTAGCTGGCGCCAATAACAGATGACTGATACATGTAAAGATTTGTGGAAGGAGAAAGTTGCAAGGAAATAGGTTTTTCAACTTGTCCTAAAAAAATTTATTGATCGCAAGCTGATTGTTTATGACAGATTTATATTAGGCAAATAGTTTACTCAGGTATGCGCATGTAAGATGCACATTATGTGCATCTTCATGCACGGAGATTGATAGACCAATTCTGAACAATCATACGGAATAAGACAATAGAATCAAGAATCGAAACTGAAAGATTTGAACCATCAATAAGACATTAGAAGTTCACTACTGAAAATATCAATCTTTTAACCATGGCTATCAATGACTGCAGATGTACACATCTCTAGACTCTATTGGGAATTCTACTAGGCATGTCTCATAAAATCAATAAAAATCTCTGAAATATCCAAAATTCCTTTTGCCGACACACGATGATCGTTGTTGATTCAGTCGAAAAATTTTTTTTTTAAATCCTTCATTAAGATTTAGTGAAAGATTGGTAACATATTTCAGACCTTTAAGACCTTTTAAGCTTTTAGTGTTGAGTGAGTACTCATATATATCATTTGGCTCAAAACAAGTCAAGTCGACTATAAACATAAATTAACTTCAACAGGGGTTCAAAATCTTAAGTGGTTGTACGAATTAGAGTCAATAAGAGCACAATATGCCCGACTGATATATTTTCTCGTGTCATGGGGTAATGTAGTATCAACGGGAATGAAATACGATGACCTGAAACGACCGCTTTCAGTAATCTAATTTAAGGATACAAATTCCCTTCTCTCTCTTGCTGAAGCAAATAGTCCACCCCCACCAAATCACTCAGGGAATAGACTTCGAGTTCAGCATACAGAATCTAGCTCTGTTTAAAAAATTTGTTTGCGAGCTAAAATTTAAGGACTTCGTCCTATGTGAATTGTATAGCTAATACCTGACGCTACTTCTCATTTGTTTTAATATTAGTACTTTATTTAGAATGGATCGCGGAGCAATTATAGATGGCGGGTTGTTTTTATCAGCGCGGTCGTTATCCGTGAAGACAAAAATAATAGAAATGGACTGGCACTAATCCAGCATTTTTAGCTACCTCAATTCGAGTTGAATTGCAATTATCATTCCAGCATACTTAGAATTCACTCTAATTTCTAAATGTTATAAACTTCAAATCTCCTGTCACACACATTCGTAGGTAGAGCAGCTTTTAAGACGACTTCCAAATGCACGTTTTACTCGTGAAAACACCCCGTCCGTTTTCTACAAACGTTTTATGCTGAATGTGTTCAAAGGACTAAACTACTTGTATTGAGTAAAATAATTTTGCTTACAAAGCACAATGATCAACAATAAACGACTGTCACAGAAAAAGGTTATAAAGAAACTTCATGATAAAATCCTCTTTAAACACATTTTTTTTTCCAATAACGCTACCGACCTTCAAAATAGCAATGGATTTTTTACGTACAGTTGATTAGCTACATCTGTCATCTTTTTCATTTACAATGATCACATGATCGCGGTCAAACTTGGATCTCTTTCTAACTCCCTTGCAGCCTTCCCAAAAGCCTCCTTGATCATGTAAGAAACACTGATCTGGTAAACTGCTTTAGTAACGTTGCCACGCTGATAAGGATCTTCTATTCTTATTTGAGGTTTTCTCCATGTGCCTTCACTATAGTTACTTAATGGAATATAATCCCCAGTGCGAATTGAGATGACATTCTCCCAATAAAAATTTGAGTAAAATTTGAAAAATCCAACAAGTAACTCCCCTAACGTCTGGGTATTTCGTGACGAATAACTTCGCACATCGTAAGGGACGCTATCTTTTTTCGTGTTTGAAAGCTTTTCAGCAAGTGAAAGGACTGACGAACTGCTAGCAAAAAACCGGGGAAATGTTGCTTGCAAGGAAGGTATAACAGGGTCAGTGCATCCTTTCTGGAGGTAATGGAGAATAAGCAGGATCACAGCAAATCCTAATAAGGAACAGGTAGAAAGATTGTGGTTAAATTGCTTCTATACTTTGTAGTCTAGTATAGTGGTTACACATGCGTGAGGTCACCATGCAGCAATGATAGAAAAAATAGATTAACCGTTACTTTTTTACAAAACTAAATATGTATTCGGTACAAAAATCAAGGAACCATAGGAATTTGAAAAAAAGAATCATAATAAGCAAATAAATTGCATCCATAGAATGTCTTATGCATGACAGGAATCGCTTCAAAAATTTTTTGGTTTAAAAATTATCTTCGTCTATTTTAAAAGAACGTCATGAATGTTTACAAAATTCGCTTACGTATTTTTGTTAACTTTATTACTTCTCAAGATATTTTCGAATGAAATTGTCTTCTATCCGCCATTTTGGACATGCATATTCTTGGTCGGATCATAGAGATTATAAATGAGATTGAGACACTGGAGGAGGCATTGGTATCGAAAACATCAGTCGAAAAATGGAGCGCGATAATGGGGGGCAAATTCAAGTTCCGGATGCTAAGCCAAACGCTGATTGGCTAGATCAATGCCTCCTTAATTAGCAATCACGTAAGCAACAACTAAAATTTGTATTAAAAAAATGATATTCGATTTTTAGGTTGCTTTGCCGATTTTTTAAGGAAAAACAGTGCTTTTTTGAACTGGTTTTACTACCTTAGACATCCTGAAATGATACTTTATGGAAAAAACAGGAATAGAAAAAACTCGTTTAAAACGACATATTTTGGCCTCGGACATCGTGAACATCCGGAACTTGAAATTGCCCCCGATTAGTGCGCTCCCCAATTTCTCCTTGATGCCCCCTCTAGTGTTATTTGTAATCTCTTTGGATCGGATATGCATGACATAGCCTGGGTGAAAATTCGTTTTGTAACTTCAAGTTAACGATTCAGTGAAGTGATAGTTTCATAGTATCACAATCGCACGTATCTCAAATTATAGCGTTTAAATCATATTATTGTTCATAGAGTTCTAAACTAAAGTGTAAACATGTAGTTATTTTTTGAGCATCAACCCGGCTTTTGACGTCACGTAATTAGATCTCAATATAAAACAAGATGGCGGATGTATCTCGATAGGATGTTTTTGATCACCAATATATTGCGAAGTGAGGAAGATAAACAAATTTTGTAAAAAGGTTCTATAAGAAGAATAAACTTCCTCCATTGTAATTATCACTACTCTGGTTTTAATAAATGAAAGTAATCACCACACAAAGATTAACTTTCACGACCCAACGTTTCGACACTCCGGTCTAGTGTCTTCATCAGGGGTGATCTGATGTTGAAACTCGGTTCCTTATATACTCTCAAAATGATTGCGAGAAAGAATATCTAGGTCAAACAAAACGCCAGTTCGACACACGTTTAAAAGAACATCAAAAGGCCGTTTCGAACTTAGACAGTTCAAAATGTGTGTCAAACTAATCATAACATTGGGTGGAACGCAGTGAACTTTATAATATAGAGTTCACTGGTGGAACGATTCAAAAGTCATCATCACTAATGATCGTTATGGACAAAGGCGTTGTTTGGAAGCCTGGCATATTAATGCGAGTCTTTGTGCCCTAAATAGGGATGACGGAAGCTATTTGCCAAAAGAATATTTACATCGATAGATGACGTCATTTTGAAAGAATATAAGGTACCGAGTTTCAACATCAGATCACCCCTGATGAAGACACTAGACCGGAGTGTCGAAACGTTGGGTCGTGACAGTTAATCTTTGTGTGGTGATTACTTTCATTTATTAAAACCAGAGTAGCGATAATTACGATGGATTATATACCTGGTTGCCGTGAACTCGACATAACTATAAATTTCCTTTTCAACAAAGCAGAAATAATTATTATTTCCATATCCCCTTAAAATTTTGGAAAACGTAAAGTGTTAAGGTTTTAAAACTAAAATTTCGACGTCTTGATATTCAGTCATTTAGTAATTTAACAGAGAAAACTTTCATCTTCACACGTGCAAGATCCGTATAGTTAAATCCTAGTGCATTTTAACTTGTCTGGTGCGTATATCTCTTAAAATTTTCTTCAAGGATTGAATTTATTTGCTTCTCAAAGCTGAAAATTCGCGTCGTATCCTGTGTGTATGGGCCGGTGTGTATGTGAATCGCGTCAGGTGTGTGTGGGGCCTAAACGTGACGCCGTGAAATGGTTTACACTTCATACGTATCTAACACAAATGGTAGCAATTCGCCTCTGACACAAATTTTTCCTTATTTCCACGTATACACCTTAGTTCAGTCTTAAAATCATTAATGACATGTTTAGTCATTGAATCGTGCATTTTCGGAAAGCAGGTTTTTTCCCGAAAGAATGAAATACATAATAAATTATTAACTTCCGACGTTTCAAATCCTCGGAGCATATATCGTTAATTTATTAATACGTCAAATTCATACTATACATATATCCTACACATCGTACCTCAAAAAAGCTAGGCCTCGTGAAACGATATTTATAATATAGTTTTTCAATAAGGTCTAAAAATAATCTGCTATACTTTACCAGAGAGTTTGTGTTGTCTCGCATCGCAAATGCCTGCTTTTTGCGCCCATCTTTTTATTATCAATGCCAGCGGTCGTACACGTGGATCCATCAAAGCATAACATTTGAGTAGATAGGTGCTCTGAACCCCACATTTTTGGTTGATACTGATGTCACCCTCATAATCAGATATGTCATCTCGAATCTTCAGGATTGGCACTTTTGCGCCGTATACTGACTAAAAAAAATCAAAGTAGGCCTATTTGTAAAGTAAAAGCAGTTTTTCGAGTGAAAGAGTTACTCGTGATTCCAAATGGCCAGGTGGGACGAAAAAAAAAGTTAAACCAAATTTTTCGCGGAGTAAATTTAACCCGAGTTTCAAACTAGTTTTTTACCAAATGCATCCTGTGACGTTACATTGGTCAAGTCCATAGACACACGTCATAGACACGGCGTTCCGATTGCGCTGAGTCATGCTCTTACTATATTTATTTAACGTTTATGTAAGGTGTAAACATAGTAATGAAGTAAAAATCTTATATTCAACCAATAAAATTATTATTACAGTGAACCAGCCTCGTATCCAGGCGCTTTAAATAACATTAAATATAGGCACAATAACAGGCTTTTACATAGGTCAGTGGCTATAAGCTGAGCGCCGTAGCGCGCGGGAAATTCTCAGGAATTAATAACATCTTTCATGGGCATGGAAAGATTTAGAATTTGCCCTAGATCTTTAGATATGGCCAATTTAGAGCATAGGTACATGTTACTACAACGTGCATACAATTCAAATACCCAATTTCAAAATATTTTCTTTTAGAAAACTGTTAAAAAAATTTACAGGCACGCATAAATATTTTGTGGAATACCTGCCTGTAAGCAAGTATGCCTTGTATGCTGGAGTTATTCGCTAAAAACTATAGAATTTTCCTTTGAGACCATCCCATTTACTCTCACTGACTCGCTTTAAAGGAACATAGGAGAGTTAGTATGTTTTACGTAACCCTGTGGAGTTAACGTAGGGCGCTGAGAGATTTTACATCGCTCTCTTCATAATCATATCATTCACGAGTCGGCGCGAAACGCCGTGGGGGGTGGAACCACCAACTAGAGATTAGGAATTACACCTGAGTATTAATGTTACTACGAAACAAAAAGCGATGTAGTCCAAGATTTAACAGCGAAACTCGAACCTAAACAGGTAGGTGTCTATTTTGGTAGTTCCACGTTTCACGTTTGCTGTAACGCAGGCAGTTTAGTGTATACGAGAACTTGGCATGGCCAAAGCCATACTCGACACGGAAATGTAGGGCATCACATCATCGCTTTAACTTCAAAAAGGGGTTTTGAAAGTCGAAATCTGAATCTTAATGTAAAACATCGCTTCAAAATGAAAAAAATAGATAAAATATTTAAAATACATTTGCAACCTCGTCCCCAGGGTCTTCCTCGTAGCGCGCCAAGGGGAAGACCCTGGTAATTAAACCCTGTGAAAATCTCCAAGATTCTTGGAGATTGAGTGAAAGCGTAATAGCGAATTTCCTTTAAGTACTGACCAAAATAAACGCTGGTGTGATGTGAAAACCCGCCAGCATTCATTTCGGTCAGTACTTAAGGAAATTCGCTATTACGCATGCACTCAACTTGGAGATTTTCACAGTGTTTACCAGGGTCTTCTCACTTTTCCCTCGGCGCGCCACGAAGAAAACCCTGGGGACGAGGTTGATAAATTTGACGTTATTTTGTACGGTTTTGGTTTTTCTGATCATACAATTAGCCTACTAAATAGTTACCTTAGAAATATTATGAATATATGTATCTGTGTCCAACAGTAGAAATATTGACTACACCCACTCGTTGAGTCATTTCATAGTGTAAACGTATAAGCCTAGCTAGCCCAGCCTGCCCAGGAAATTATATACCTCGCTTTAAATACCATACCATATAGGGACGAGCAGTCAAATTTAGAGCAAAATAGGCTGAATTTACGGGCTCAACGCACTTTATTGCAAAATGCTACTTTATTGTACAAAGTCAAGTACACGTCAAGTTGTAGTCCGTGGTAGTATCAATTATAAGATCATGAAGGAATCGAAATCCTATACACAGCATTGTACACAAATATTGGCGCCGGAAGTTAACCAAACAGTTCAATACTCAAAGGAATCATGATCTACTAGTTTCTGCAAGCATGATATGGAACATTACATTGGCAATTAGCCAATTACGTTTTGAAGTTTCCAACTAAATCTTGTTTGTCAATGGACTTTCAGTGCGCTGATGGTGAGGAAGAGGTGTAAAATGTCAGTCCTTTGAAAGTCTTTTGATTGAAACTATTACCCTAGAATTTCAGATTACACTTGAAGCAAGCCCACAATGTAAGATTGGGGTCAAAATATTGCATTTCACACAAACGTGAGCAAGTTGAAGCAAGATATAAATTCTATTTATTTCAATTATACCTCCACTTTATACCGCCTTCGGTAAGGTTTTAAAGCTTCCTCAATTTTACTCAGGCATCCCATTTCAGAAACATAACTTTCCCTGGTTATCACAGTGAGATCGCAGTCACTGTGTTTAAAACCGAATAGATTTGTTGACGAACCGACCAAGATGAGCCGACTTCCGGGCAAAGCGCGTTGAACAATTTGCTGAAGTTCCTCGCACCATCTAAATTTGTCTTCCAAAGTCGAATTGGCGGCGAGCTCAATAGATTTGAACTCTTCCTTAATCTCTGTTGTCAATTCAGAATATGGATTGGATGAATATCTAGGCGAAGAACGATATCGATAAGCCATGATAGGAAAGTTTCTGAATTCTGATGACCCGAAGTGTTGTTGCTGGCAACTTAATGAATGCATAATTATTTTGCCGGGCATTTCCCTATTTCTGGTCTCTGGCAATATGCTTCATTTTACGAGATTTGCGAGAATGAAAAAAGGTAACTCTTGTGGTATCTTACAAGTCGTACAGTATTTGTTTTTCCCTAGGGTTAATAAAGCTAGAAAGCTGGATGATTTGTCATTCAGGATATGTACTATGAATATGAGGTAATCTTGCTGCGTTGGGGAAAACCCGAAGATTATTAATCATGATAAAACAAAATCAATTTTTGCGATCGGAATAACTGAATTAAAAAGTCGTCTAAAAAGAAGTGACTAGTACTATTAAGTTGCGGGAGATAACTAAACATCACAGAATTGCAACTTTTGCAGTTTGTGAAACAGCTGGGACACCAAAGCAAAGTGTTTGATTCTCATGACATGTGTAGAAAGATAAAGCTGTAGCTATATATCGTTTCATTTGGCCAACTTTTTCTTAAGAGTAAATTCAGAATGGTCTAATTGCTCTAAAGACTGAAGAATATTTCGATTACTAAATTTGTTTGGCTTGATTACTGATTAGAAAACGTATGACAAAATTGTAGTCTACTTTCAAGCGGCCGTCAACGCACAATTAGCCGTAGGTGCGGTTAGTGAATACCGGCCTTTAATGATTAAGTTGTCATGCATACGTTCGCCAGCTGGGCATGCTCTCACAAGTTGTTATTTTGCCGGGTTTGTTATGCCTGTTTCAGACGTCGAGTTTTTCATGTGCCGAAACTGTTGTTTTAAGTTAATTTGTATACTTATCAATGAGCTATAGAGAAAGCATGATTATCTCAGTGTGATTGATGAGCATTCTTGAGCAGAAGTTTCGAACTAACACCGAGGCATACGGATTATGACAGCTATAAGCCTTGCTTTCGTATTTATTTATATTTAACATATAGACTGGGGGCCAAGGCTCCCCCCCCGCCCTATTAGAAGTCCCCTGTTTAAAAAAACGTTGATAAAAGCCAACCTTTGTGTAATCCAACCTGAATGTACTTCATCATATCACCTGTAGAGTGCGAAAACATTGTATATTATTTTGAAATCAGGCAACTGATTTCAACTTATAAACCTTCGGCCATGATCAACATTTAAACTTCGTTGCGCCAGGTAGAGGTCCCATTTTGGTCCCCCATGCACTCGAAATTCCTTAAAGTACCCTGGAAAACATTGTTTATGCTTGTATTGAGGAAGGAAGTTTCGGCTTCTATTTTTAAGGACGCTGAAATGAAAACAGGAAATCAAATAATCAATTCAATCATTTTGAATTCAAACATTCAAAAAATAGTAATGAAATTAAAAAGGAACAGTGCAAGTAGGATGTAAAGTTCGTCAATTCACTTGTGTATACGTCTTGACAATATACAAAACAAATCTCAATAATTTTCTAGCAAAAACAATGTCACAATGATAAGACCATAACGTAAGAACGCATTTGCTAAAAGCACTTTGTCTTTGTTCTAGAATTGTTATCCTTTCATGGTAAACGGAAGTTACATGGTAGACACATAATATTCGTCATATAACAATATAGGGCCTAAGATTCTTATTGTAAACAACATAACGAAGATTCTTTGTCTTTTTATTTTTATTAATAAAGATATACAACGCGTTAAATATATCATTTCTATTACACATTTATTTATCGAAATCTGATACCATCTCGGTACGTCAAGCAGCATTCGGCATTTTCCTGTTGAATCCACACAGCATGGCGTTATCAAAGCGCATAGCTAGATCGTGTATTCATCTTGGTGTCGTTCAACTGATATTTGGTTGTGCTGGTGTAGCATGTGGGGCTGTAGCAAAGAGCAAATTGACAGGCCCCGTGGGAGCAACTATTGGATTATGGGCAGCATATGTAAGTTGAATAAACATATAAATACAATTGTATTTTATATATCTTCCTGTGTTTGTTGTCGTACATTGTCATATCACACAAATACACAATGACACTAAGTGAGATCATGCAGACGTAGCTGGCTAGATGTCATTATTCAATAAATTGTGATCTTTTATACATATATAGACCATTTATTAATTCGTTTAGCCATAAATCATTTAATAGTGTTTCATAATGTAAACAATATATTCGTTTAAAGCATTTAATAATTATCATGTACGGTATATTTTATACTGTACATTATTCGAAACACATCGTTAGCCCAAACGTATATTTTGGGTATCATTTTTCTTTGATTATTAAAGACTTGCACCTATCTCCGCATAAGCATTGTTGTTATCACGAGTTTACGTTTTTCGCTCCCAAAAAACTGCTTAATTGAATTGGCTATAATTTTATATTGTTTGTGTAAATATGTTTCAAGTCATGTGCCATGTATAATCATGCCGCATTCATAGCACTGATCAAACAATATAATTTTGGGATTTGAGTGATCGTATAAATGTTGCAAACTCACGGTCAATGGTCGTCCTGGCAAGCTAGCCATGCAGTACGTGACGAATCGGTGTAAACTTCGATCAAACGTGGGCACTGGCCTAGAAAAAATGTTGCTACATTCGGGAAAAATCGGCATAGAAATTATTTACTAGCCAAAAATCTGCATATTTCCTTTTGAATTGAGAACAGTCAAATTGAACTAATTACTTCTACGCGCAAACTCAACCTCCGTCTAAAGTCGTGTTTATTGGAAAATTAAGCACATAACACAAGGGTACGCGAAACACAATGGTTAAACACGATAACCATTGGTTAGTAAACATGATAACCCTTGGAAACGTATTTTGTATATTTCGTATATTTTTTGGAAACGTATAGTAATTAGTTGCACAGTCATTGAAATTCTAAAGTGCATACAAATCATGGTGTTTGCAGTTTTTTTTATACACCCTGTATATGCTGTTATAATTTTAAGGAAAATATACAAATATTTTGCTAGCGAACCATTCAAGAGAATGCAGTGGTATCACATACCACACGCGTTTTAGAAAGGTTTTCATGTAGCTGGCTAATATCCTCCCAGAACTATATAGGAAGCTTCCATGAAGATTAATAATAAATGTATGATTATTTGTAGTTATTATACAGGGTGTCTCAAATAATGCAGACGCTATTGAATTCACCTTTTGTTAGAATTTGAATGGCATAGCACTATAAGTGTTCCATAGTGTCCCTGAAATTTTTCGCCGCCTAACACTATAAGCTGAACGCAAAGATGTGCAAAACGACTCATTAAGACGTTGAAATTTATAAAGCGCACGAATAACAAATTAGTGCTAGGCAGAAACGAAGAAGAAGAGAAGGGGACCACGTCGAAGTTCAAGGCAGATAACTGTTTTTCAGGGACACACTAGAGCACTTAAAGTGCTATGCCATTCAAATTCTAACAATAGGCCCGCTTTTTTTGAGATACTCTGTAGACACCTGGGGCTGGTTGTATAAAACTCTTAAACTACATATTGTATAGTTTAATCCTATTTCACGACTCTGGTTGGCCAAAATGTTAACAACAGTTAAAAGTTAACTAGTCTTTTATACGAGAGTCAAACGTCGTACTTCTCATGCGCAAAGATACTGAAAAAGGTATAGATAATAATGCCTTGTTTTCTATTGTTTTAAGTTAGGAGCATTGGAAGTGCGACGTTTGACCTAGACCTAGTGTGATGAAGGTTTTGCTTCCAAAACATCAAACCCAAAAATTTGTGAATTATTCACGCGTAAAAACGCACAAGTTGTAACAAGTCTGCAGCAGAGTTGTTACAAGTCTGTTCACAAGCTTGCAACAAGATTTGTCCGCGCTGCTTGCTCCAATTTGTTGTAACAAGTTTGGGACAAGCTGTTAACAACTTATAGCAAGTCCGATGGCATTATCAGACTTGTTACAAGATTGTTCTGATAAGTCTTATACATCCTCTAAATTTCCAACGAACACCGAATAAGTGTAATACACACAAAAAATTGCAAATGGTTATAATTTTTTAAATTCTTACTAAATAACAGTCATAAGATAGTACGCGATGCCCGCATTGACCGGGCTGCCTGTTGTAATAACCGGGCAAAGCTTCCCAAGTCAGAAGCAATTACTCTCTTAAAAACATTAAAATAAGGTATATTTTAAGAGATATTATAAGTAACTGTTTTAGTCGATAAATTGAATTCTATATTGACAACTAGTCCCACCCCATATTCGTATCACCTTCGTATCGCCTCTAAAATCATTGTTTTGTTTCTTTACTGTAGTTCATCGCTTTAGGCGTGATTTGTCTTACTGCGGGAGTTTTTAAAGAATCCAGAGTCGTAAGTTTTGACGCCAAAAAACATACAACTTCGATGAATGATGATTGTTCGGCAAACGTCTATTAACTTTTTTAAAGAAAATTAACGGGCGGGTAACGATGTCTTGGATTTGGGAAAATACTCCATTTACAGCTAGGATCACAACCATTTGTGTCTGTTAAAGTTTTGCATGGTGTTTGAAAATAGACAAAAAAACTTCTGATCTATACGCGCCTTGTAATAAGTTCAATTTTTCTAAGCTTTTGGCTCGTGAGCCCGGACCATCATCAGAGAAATGATGTAGATCACAAATATATTTGTCTATTCGCAACTTAGTTTATTTCAGGGGCGTCGGAAGCAGGGGGGGGGGGCTGGGCTTGCTCCGCGTTCGACATCATTATAAGAAAGGCCTATTGAAGGTTTCGCCTAAAATGGAATAGATTGTTCAAAGTTTAGAAATGAGAAAAATTTATCTCCAATACTTTAAGTTGAAAACAATGAAGTTTTAACGTAATTATTCAAAAGGTCTAAAGGCCGGCGCACACCGGTCGACGATGCGATCCGCAAACGCGAAGCTACTAACTTTGACAATGTCGTGATATTCTCGGTAATTACCGATTCATAGTACATTTTGACTGGTCTGGTTCGCAAAATCTCTCAAAATGTTCTTTCTGAGTAGAATTTATTTAATTATGAAAATGAAAAATTCGCGTCGTGTTAGCGAATCGCGCTCAGTGTGTGTGGGCCTTAATTTGTTGACTCCTTATATAGAGCGACCTTATAATGATCGCTGTGTAATTGATTTTAGCTTGGATTTGCTCTTGTTTTTCAAGTCATTGGCCTGTTCATCGCAGCCGCTGGAATAATAATTTCCGCCATATTTTGGACATTTCTGAATACTTGCTCGAGTTCGCTGGTTGTTGGTCCAGTTTTACCCGATCACTGTCCTTGCGGGGTTGCTGCAGATCTTACGGACTGTAAGTTTCTGTGTGCTTTACTCAAAATGTTAAGTTTAAGAAAACAGAAGCGGTAACGTATAGAACGGATAAAGATACATTCTGTACGTTACCGCACATCTGTTTTCGCTACAATTACTGTGTGCATAGGAAATTTCAGATTTATTTCAAAATTCCAGAAATATTCAGGGTTCACGCTGCGTTCTAGTAATAGATTGGGAAATGTACGTGGGTTTCTCTAAGATTTTAAAGGAGATTAGTATTCGCCAATGCTGGAAGCATGCAACCCACTCACATGCAGGTCGCTCTTGTGATGATCAGAAATGATCGAACTTAACGCCCCCCCCCCCCCACAGATATAATTAAACTTTCTCCCCCATATAGATGACATTAGTTGTTCTGATCTGAGAACGGTGAGAAATGTCACAGCTGCCTCCACATTTATCTATTTGATTTTGGAAATTACTTCATTCATCGGTGTAATCTATGCTTGTGTTGGCATATGTTGTGCACCAAAGGTATGATGGCAATTATATGAAATATGTTTATCGTCGCTTCAGTTTTTGTGTAAGTAACAATAGCCGCGTTTACACTACGTGCTTTGACCTGGCCTGGACCAGGTTGTTTATCCGGCCTAGACCTGGTCTAGGCCACAAAATCCAGGCCAACAGCAGGTGGCCTGGACCCGGCCTGGACCTGACCTGGGGCAAGATTTTGGTAATGTGAACAGGCTTTACTTATTCCTGACAAATTTTGAACTTAATAGTATGATTTGTATAGGATACATATAGTATTACCACTTTTCGGCATGTTTTGGGTCTTTTTTCAAGTATTTTGTCAATTACTTTGGCAATCCGATGTCAGCAACAAGGAAGACAGTGCGAACGTGGCACATATTACCCAGACTTGTCCTATAGACCCAGTGAACTGAAATAAAACTGGAACGCTCACTCTGCCGGAAGTTTGAAGCCAAGATGGCGGATCATGAAGCCTTTCTTGTAGGTATGATTCAGGCCTCCACGCGGAAATTTTGTCGGGAATTCTGATTTTTCCTTTGAAGTTTCCGCGCCAGAGGCCTGGATCATACCTACAAGAAAGGCATCATGATCCGCCATCTTGGCTTCACTCATCAATGAGGGAAAGTCATAGAGTGAGCGTTCCAGTTTTATTTGAGTTCACTGTATAGACCTGGTCCAGGCCACTTAAGCGCGGCTTAAGTAAGGCGGTTCTTAGAGTTTAGGTCTATATTTAACATGCGTACTCTGTAAGAATCACAGTAGTTCGTAGGAGAATGAATTTGGGTAATAAGATATAAGGAATGCTGTGGCTATCAGGGGCTCGGCTGAACAGGGTGAGCTATGGCTACCATAGCCCCATCAGAAGTAAATGTGTGTTATAACATGTGTTCCACCGCCTCTGGTGGTTATATAGCATATAGAAAAAATACAGCATCGGGGTTTATTAGCATAATGTTATTATTTCATCGAGACTGATCCAAATGAAATTGTTATAAGAAAAAAAATAAAAATTGAAAGTGATGAAATTATATATAGAGTATACAGATGAACTTTTGTTGTCGGACCTACCACGAGAAACATGCTTTGACTAGCCTCCTCCGCAGGCATTTCTTATGTATTAAAAATATGCATATTTGGCTTGAGCTAGCTGTCGGTCGGAACGAGAAAAAAAATCTTTCCCTCGCCTTTCAGAGACAGCTAACCCTTTACCCATGCCTAATAACCTAATAGAATTTAATACATAAGAGATGCCTGTGGAGGAGGCTAGCTTTTGCCCATGCTTTTACGTGCGTGCATCACCGGAATATTTTTTCAAAATCCATACTATGGAAATATGCTGCACCCATACTGCATGTTTCCGTAGTATATATAGTATGGAAATGGAAATTATAGCATATAATTATAGCAATTATAGCATGGATAATAATATCCATAATAAAAACCTTCCAAATATTTATTATGCATAGTTATAGCTATGATAATACTAATAATTTGTATATAGTCGGAGCTACAGTGAAATATTTTCACTTTTCAGGAACCAAGGTCTGTTACTGTCACCACAGTTAATTCACATGGTGCATCAAATCCTGAGTCAAAACCGATGATTATGACCAAAATATTTAGAAAGAAACATCAACCACAGGATGACAAAAAGAAAAATCGCAAGCGTTGAGAAACCTCAATCACATGACTGCCAAACTACACTCACACGAGATAGTCACTCTTTCGGGGTAAACACAACTTTAATATTCTCAAATGTATTTCACTATAGATTTGAATGTGTTATGTGATAGACGACATTATAATCTCATTTGCAAACTCATAATCATAGTTTCGCAATTAAGACTGGTCGATTAAAGGAGAATGATATATAATCTATATAAGCTACCAAGTCTTTTAAACATGCAGGTGTGTCTATTTTGTCTATTCCGTATTTGCTGTATTAGTTTATTCATAGACTATATACTGAGCTTGATATATTGTTTTGCAAGGATAAAACAGACTCCGAAAAGCTATCACACCATTGCTTTACAGTACTGTCCAGAAATAACCTAACACTGCGGTTCGGTTGCGGTCGCCTGATAGAAACCGCAGACACCGCAAGTGAAAAAATACCTTCGCAGTGGCGAACAAAACGTTATGAACGGCTAAGAAGGACAACACAATAACCAAATCGGGTTAGGCCGAGGTTTAACCTCCATCTCACCGGGGTTGGACCTAGATCTGTCCTCGGTTCAACCGTGATCGGACCGATGTTTGACCTAGGTTAACCGCTTTTTTGTTAAGTTATTTCTGGACAGTACTGTACCTTGAAAAGGGTTAACTTTGTAAAGTTGAAATTTGAAGTTTGATTTAAAAAAGGTCAATTCAAAGCTTTTAAAGTCGAATGCAAATATTCGCACATTCAAAGAATAACATTTGACGTTTAGTCCCTGAACTCTGATGATTTTGTACTGTTTTGACGTTTTGAAGGTTGAATTTTTAACCATAACATTAGTATTACTCATTAATAAACTGTAAGAGTCCATAAATTGTAACTGGGGCATATAGACTAATAAATTTCTAAGCAGCAGAAAAACGGGTGATGTTAACTTCAGTTTTATGACCATATTTGACATTTTGGCTATACATTTAATTCCGAATAATATTAGTAAATCCGTTATCGACTTATTTGAGTCATGTTATAATATAAGCTTAGACTTCGCTCGCCCAGGAATTTGTCAAATTGGTTGTTTGGAATTGGCGAGGGGTTACTGCATGAATACACTAAATATTATGGAGTTGTAAACAATATCTTTGTATAAGGTCATCCACCGTTATAGCTAAACGGGCTTGATACAACCAACCCCTGCATTTCTGGCCATGCATATAAAGCGTCGAACGAAATACAATTCTTGTTTTCAACGGGGTGGCTCCAAAATATGTTTCGAAGAAGACAAAAATTTCTCGCATCTGGCGAAATATTGGGAGTAAACTTTCGAAAATTGTAGAATGCTAATAGAATGCAATATTTATTTATGCGCTCGAAATATGGCTCTGAACACACAGAATGAACTCGAAGACTGAAGTCACGTTTTTTCCCGCCATTTTGAGCCTTTGGAAACGTTCGGAACAACTTTTCGGTGCCAATTACAGGCAGAGAAAGAGTTGACGCTTGCATATAGACTTTTTTCCGCGGTGTTGTGTTGCGTGGAAAGTAATTTCCATGTCATTTTACCTTGATTCGGCTGGGTTTGTATAAAAGGCCCTGGGATCGCCGTTTCTGACTTCTGATTGGTTAAATGATTTATCCTAATTTATGTACAATGCGTATGCGGAATATTTCTAATTATTCTGAACCGAGCAAATAAATAAGGTGCGTTCAAAGGGTGCGGTAAATGGCAGAAAACAAGATTCGAACAACCTCGTTCCCAGGGCATTTTACCTTGATCTGTTAATTTATGCTTATTCAAAATACTCACGACATGTGGGTATTTTGAACGGCCGATCCCAGGGCCTTTCCTCTTCTCTCCTCCCCCCAACCCTCCCTATATAGTCCCAAAAGGCCATGGGAACGAGGTTGCATCCATCCTGGAATAGGACAATTGAAAATAATTTCCAGTGAGTGGCTCACGATGCATTTTTTAATTTTTGAGCCTTTAGTTTCGACCAGGGGTACAAAAAGTGTACTATAATGAATATATTGTTTAGAACAAAATTAAAAGAAGAGATTTTAATTTCAAAAACACATTTGATAAAATTTGTCTACACCACTATTCCACTATCTAGACATTACAACAGATACTTCTGACGTTCTCGATCCTGAATATTCTGACGTTCTCGCTTTATTCAAGAAAATGTTAGGTAAGCAAATGAAACGAAATCATTTTGGCTTCCGCTAGTTTATTGTCTGATTGCAACAACGCACATGCACGAAGGAATGCATCTCCAAATAACGTGTTCCATTAGTTGATAATAGCACCAAAAAACGTATAAATGGTATTTTCAGTTAAGACTGGTTTCCATAATTATATTACATAATTCGCAAATTGTTGTAATTTAGTTTTTAAGTCGAATTTCACACTAACAAGGAATTATGACCAATTATGACATATGAAAACCATGCAGGCTTTGTGCGGAATGCGACAGATATCGCGAAGCTATGCACCTTTAATTCCATAATATAACATGATATAACAAGAATTCCATAATGCAGCAAATAATATAACAAGTATAATATAGTTTATATTGACTTAAAGAGTCACTTTCCTGTAACTTTTTTATATAATAGCACATTGCTGTCAGACAAACAATGTTTGTCGTCTTTTTTGTCCTTACTCCGACAAACAATTTTATACACACAACCTTGGCAGTATGTCATGCATGTGGAAAATTGGTAGTGAGAGAATGACAAAAGCTTTTCTCTGAATTCATAAAGGACTGTTTGTAATTCTGAGGAATGTTAATTTGTAAAGAGTGCTCGAAATGTTAAGATAAGTCAGCGTAATAAAAATAATGTTGTATTGCCAACTTTAGATGTCTCAAGCGTTTAGATTTGCATTACAAGTCGCAGGGCGAATTGCATAGCACCTAAGTGTTATATTTAAGTTAAGTGTTATAATGGAATCCTGTGGATTTTTTTTCAACATATTTTATTATTAGCACGATGAAAGCCCCATTTAAGCTACACACAGTTTTAGTTTTGGTACTGATAAAATTTGAAGGTATTCCAAATCTCATCATTCTCAATTTTATTCGTATACCAAAACTAAAAATTGAACATAGTGCAAACAGATAAAATTGGTATGGGTAAAACTTTACTAACCAATTTCATCCTTACCATTTTTTACCGTACCTAAAGTTGTGCGCAATGTAAATAGAGCTGAAATTACTGGATGCTGATTGGTCAAAAGCGCAGTTATTCATAAATTCTTCTGCAAAAATAGACAAAATGGCAAAAATTTATTTGGATACAAGCCAAACAGGAAGAAAAAAGGCCAATTAGAAGGTGAACGAAAATACTACCATATATGATAAATGTGCAGCAGGAGCGTGTATTTGTACAACAAACTATCATGAATGCATTGAAAATAATTATGTCTTAAAAGATCTCGAGGGAGCGCTTCAAACGAAACGCATTTTATAATTTTGTCATGCTGATCATAAACAAATTAATCATGCAATATTTCCCGTACAATTAGGGTTTAATAGTATACTCATGATGTTTGAATATGTTACTAATTTTGCCAAAATTTTCAAACATCATTCGTACTATAATGCCGAATTGTACTTGTCATCGCATGATTACATGCACTAATTCATTACGAATACTAAGGCCCGTTTCAAACATGGAACATTCTGTTTCAAGTGCCGGATTGAACGCAAATGAACTTAAACAAAGACCCGTCACATTAGGTTCGGCACATGAAAAGTTCGACGTCTGAAACAGGCTTGATTAAACGTGAATTCGTCAATTTTCCATGCCGGAAGGATGGTATATTTTAAGCATTAAAATGCGTTCAGAAATAACAATAACATAAGTTTGTTCTAATTCTATAATTATTAGAAAAATTCGATAATTCCTTCACAAATATGTTAGTGAAATAACAAATTTCAAAGATTTTTTCAAAATATAAATAAAAATAATATTAATAATATAATTATTTGGGGAAGAAAGGAGCACCTTATCCTAAAACCGTAATTGCTTTCGAACCACATTACACTATACACAGTTTTTCTGTACGTCACCTTGACATTTCACATTCGATAAATGATGCAGAGCCAATGTCAAAAACTATTCTCGCAACGCGCATGCGCGATTAGCTTTAGGCATTACAATTAGCAATAGTAAATGAATAACTGGTACCATTTTCTTATAATTATCACGAAAATGCGGTGGAAACTTTATTAGAATGCGTTATACAAACGTGTACAAATTGTTTTAAAATACTGTCTGCAAGCTCGTGTTAGTTCCTAGGTCTTTGGACTGTTAGCGCTTGGTGAATGTGGTGATTTTTGTCTCAACAAATTATATCGAATTCTTTTTTGTCCCGATCCTCTGTGGCTGTAGGAAAACTCTGATGTTACATAAGGTCTTTTCCCGTACGTGTCTTGTTTCTTGAGGTGAGAAAATAAGTAGGTTTTATTAGCAAATTTTTACTTTAATAATAAATTTTCATGCAAATTTTTATGCTTATCATTCTCTTTTACACCCAAATAATACAAGGACGCTTTCTACATATACACCCCGTACAATATTGTCACAAAACGCATGTAGCTAAAACCTTTTGTCCTTTTTCTCATCTACATTATAGCCTTTCACACTAAAAAAACTTTACTTCTTAGGCTCTTAGCATAATCAAGAAATCGGCCAACAAAGCTTAATTCTTGTGAGACAGACATTCTACCCTCGACAAACATGCAATCAATAAGCCAAAATGCCCAGCGCGTTTCCAGACACTGTAATTATGTATATAAAGACCACTTTGACGATATGGAGTACAGGGTACTGAGTAGATTTTTGCTACTCGGCGTAATATAAAAGAACTTATTCTTTGCTGGAGCCTTTTCTCGCTTTCGATATAAGACGAAACTGATTAGGCGGACTGTCATAGATAGAGATTTGGACAAAACTCTTTTAATTCGTATTCCTATTCCTGCACTATAAACAAACCGGATTGTTTTTAAGGAATAAATTAGCCAGATTATTGGTATTATAATGACCTTTGTTTTCTTTGTTTCCAGCAAAGAAATCGATTGGCCTCCTATGACATTTACCTTATATAGACAGTCAAGAATCTCAAGACTTCCCTTCACCAGAACTTGAACTTTATTTAAAACTTCAATGGGTTCAGGTGTGATGATATACACAATCTGCTTCTCCACGTCGATATTTCGAACTATACCTGCATGTAAAATAGTTTGCACGATAAAAAAGAAAACGTAAAAAAAATCCAGTTCTACGAAACCAACTCACCTAACCCTAGATATTGTCCAAACTGCATCTTATTAAAAAGAAAATTATCATCGCTTACTTCAGTTGATTCTGTCTGAAAAAAATGAAAAAAGCTCCTTCTTACGGTGGATTATACACCTCCCGGTATAGAGACGGTTCCCTAAATACATAAGCTTCAAAAGTGGCCATTAAAACGAGTACATTACGCGAGTGAAACATGAAGTCGCACAGTTGTTTAATTGAGATGCAATAATACATTATAGCTCACCCTTCAAACTTAGGGTAAGTAAAACAATGATTGACGTTCACAGCAAACCGCTAACAGTAAAATTAAAAGAAAACCTCATAAGATTTCGAGAACAGTTATGCTCCAATTTTCATAGAAAAATTGTCCCAAAACAATAAACAACTATAACAGTTGACAAAAGATTCGGTTTACCAGTAAACCAGTCAATCCTTGAGGTTTGAGTGCCTATAATAGTGTATTTAATACACACATGTATCTGTGCAAACTTGGGTGTGTAAAATTACCTGATATAACTTACCACATTTACATCGGTTCTGACAAGACCGACCACACTACCGTTGATAGAATGGAGCAGTTCATCAGGGCAGATCTATTCAGAAATTTTCGAATTATTTGTGCGTTCATATACAGCACTTCGTTTTTACGTACATATATACGTTTTTTGGAATGCATGAAAAATAGACATGGACTTTGAGTAATTTTAAACAAACTTGTTAAATATTTGCAAAGAGAATTTTACCTGATAGTAAAGCAAATGTAAACTTAGCTGTATCTTCTCTAACTTTAAGGGAGAGGGGGGAGAAAGATGTGAAATCCACCAAAATTACATTATTCTTAAGAGATAAGTGTTTTTTTTTGTCCAGCAAAGTATGTAGGAAGAAGCTATAGATTTTTTAGAAAATGTTTCAGACACTATTTTAACTTTTTTCGACGATACACAATATAACTTTCCACTCAATTTAAATATCTAAACAATTTGACAAATAGGGATTATAGTACCCATCAGAATGGGGTGAGTTTAAATAGATCAATAATTTCACTGTTATAACAATATAACAATAAAAATAGTAATGAATTATACTTTTGATATTTCTGTGAAAATTTTATCTTTCTATTTATAGTTGTAAAACCTACAGGATCCTATCGTTGCAAATCGTTACAGAAAATGTCCAGCAGTTGACCCACATCCACACAATATAAAAAAATTCATAGCCAATTTTGGTGACCTTTTTGAACGATCCCAAACCCCCTTCCCTAAGAAGAAATGCATTTGTGCATGCTCCTGCCCGTGACGCGATATATATACATTGCTACGGATTTTATCATTCATTTTATGATAGAAACAATTACTTACATCATCATACACACTTAAAATCGTGAGACCATCCAAAGATCTTGAATACACGTTAGAATGCCTCAAAATATATTCTTGAACGGATGTAGTAACGCTTGTAATGCTCGTCTGAGGTATAAAATAGGATAAGAGAGACAAAGATCGGAGGTCGCTTGGTTTTAAACCTGACCTGAAAGAGAAATGTACAAAAAAATTACCAATGTGCAAACACTGTACATTGGAATAGTCATAAATTATAAATTAATTTGAATGCTTTTATGTTAGTGTTTGGAAGATTTAATTATTATCTGCTAGCTGTATAATCAAGAACATTGACTGATTATATTCCAAGATTATATCCTGTGATAGTTTACCGTTAAAACTTACCCTGAAGTTTCTAAGTCTTCTTTGAATGCATCCATTTGTTGAATATAAGGATTACATGCCCAGGAGTCACTACAAAAAAAATTTAAGTTACATTTGAGTTAAAGCGTGCTGTTAGTAACAAAATACACCAAGCGCCGAATGAAGTATCTTAACCAGTACGCTATATGATTATCAATAATGGTAATTGCATTGAGTGGAGTGCAATTTGGTGTAAAATCAAACGCGTGATTACAAAGTCGCACGATCGGGAAGCAGAAGTGTGATTTGTAATCACAAGTTTGATTTCACACCAAAATTGCACGACACGAAGTGCAATTTCCACTTTATTATATTAATTTTGAAATCATACAAAAAATTAAAACAAATTCAAAACGATTTGTTGGCTGAAAGAACCGTAAACGGTGTAACAGGTAAGTAAAGAAGTCTGGTCAAGAAATTTTGCGGGGCATTTGAAAAAAAAATAGTAAAATTTTGTGCCCCTGGAATTTTGATTGGATAGTTACACTGAAATTCTAAATCTGGTTGGTAATTGTCGTGCAGAGCTTCAATCTTATTGGCTACAAAATGATGTGATTAATGCTCAAAAATAGTGCGATTTGGGAGTTAATCAGACTATTTTTAACCAATCAGATTGCAAGAAACACTATTGATTTCAAAATGAATATAATAAAGCGTTGAACTAACCTTTCATCGGGACAAAGATAACTCCAACCTTTTACTGAGGATAAAAATTCTTTATTAAGGACTGGAAAGTTCTTAGCTGGCTGAGAGTCGAAATTAATTTGTACAACATGACTTGGCTGAACAATACGGATTATATCCAACAATATCCGAACACCCATTCCTAAAACACAAACAGAATATAATTCTATAATTTTGCATGACGAACAACAATGACGTACGCATAGGTATACACCACGTTCATAGGAACACCACGTAAATTATTACAACGCTAAACGATCTATTAACCCGTCCCTTTAAAATTATTCGTATTTCATCACTATATCCATGGCCGATTTGAGCACATTAAAAACATCAGATGTCTAGTTCATATAATCGTATTTTATCTTTTAGGGAGTGTTTGGTAGCATATTTTCGCTTATTTCATTAACGGCAGCACTTGCAAACCATTGTTTTGAGTTAAGAGGCATGTTAAGAGGACGAATTTTGTAACAAATCGGCGCTCAGTAAATTGACAAGCCTCGTTTTCGCACCATGCAGGTCTCACGAGTTGCATTCACTTTGCAGAAGAGGTGTTAATGACAATATAAGTAGAACGTTTCATGAAATCATGTTACGTGAAACAGCACTGGCAATACATTTGTTACGGAGCAAGAAGACAATAATATTGAAAGTCAATAACAAACAAACTTCAATGTCAGAAAAGAATGCTGCATGTGTTGCAATGTTTTACTTCACCTTTCACCCAGCCACATGTATTGACTATCAAGGGTGTTTCACGACAATATTCAACGTAGTACTTGTATAAGAAATATATCAATTGCACGTAAGTACTTGGATGGTCCTTTGGGGAGATGTCTCCAAAGAAAAATGCCCTTGGCAATTAAAGAATAAAAAAGCAATTAGTGTCGTTTATTACGTTATATTACGACGACTAATACGGCTAAGGTGGTTCGATACAATTTCTCAAAATTATTAGATGTGACAATAAAAATCTGCGATAAAACATTATAAAACATGTCACGACATTTCGACGTTTCCAGAACGTCATTATCAAGTGAAAAATACAATTATGAAATAGAGTATATATAGTGAAGAGATGAATAAATTATTGAAAGTTAAACAAAGAGTTTGGCCCTAATGGAGTCGCTCTGAGTGTTTAAATTAGGTCTTATTGTTCTTATGTACAGCATCTCATAAACGAGACAATCCCATTTCGTGCTACACTTCTTAAGCGTTCTAAACTGGCTCTCATTGAGTAAATCAAGTTTACTGTTTTAAATGTGATTTGTGTGATTCAAATTACGTCGGATATACGACGCGCCATCTGTTTCAACGCATCGCTGAACATCGATATTCTGCTATTGGTCGCCATCTGAGAGATGCCCATGGGAACATTGATTTACTCAATGAGAGCCAGTTTAGAACGCTTAAAGCCTGGTTTCCATATAACGCCGACCTGTCGCCGACATGCCGCGGGCTCGAGTCGGCACATTGAGTCGGTGAAAGCAAACTATGTCGCCGACTAGCCTGCGGGCGGGAGTTTTAAAAATGGCGGCAATAAGTGCTTGTCGTTTCACGATGCTTGATATGAACAATTAACCACCTCAGATACTCATACTCTTCCTTGAGTTCGATGTCTTTTCGTCCTGATTCCGAACGGACTGCTTTGATGCTCTATAAATACTTAGAAAACATCGTTTGGATGGAATTGTACCTTGACTGGGCTTCGGAAACAGGAATTTTCAATTCATCTGCCACTGCTGCCCACGCATTTTTCTTCTTTTGCTGATCTTTATAGCCCTTAAAAGCGTTATTGTAAATAGCTTTGTAATTTTGTATTATTTCCATTAATATTTCGATTGAGACTGAATTTGCTTTCTCTACCGCCATTTTGAAAATTGGCATGGGAAAAATAAGGCGCAGGCATCGCAGATTGGTGTTTCCATATCGAAAATTCACTGCGACAAGTCTGCGAGTAGTCCCCGGCTATTAAAAAAGTTGAACCCGTCCCGACTTTCCCGACTCGAGTCGGCGACTACAAATTAGTCGCAGATGTCGCCGAGAACGAACCGACAACGTGTTTCCATATGTATATGCCCGGAATTTGCGCTAACTCGAGTCTGCGGCATGTCGGCGACAGGTCGGCGTTATATGGAAACCAGGCTTAAGAAGTGTAGCACGAAATGGGATTGTCTCGTTTATGAGATGCTGTACATAAGAACAATAAGACCTAATTTAAACACTCAGAGCGACTCCATTAGGGCCAAACTCTTTGTTTAACTTTCAATAATTTATTCATCTCTTCACTATACAGGGTGTATCAAAAAAAACGCAACTACTTAAGATTCTAAAATTCATATTGTTTTATGCCTTCTAATCGTACAGTTCAACTGCTAATGGTCAAATCAGCTAAACTAATAATGGTGCAGCTAACAACCGAACAACGAGTTTTTATTGTCGTGCATGATAACTTGAATGCTAACTGTCGACCTTGTAAAATAAATTGTAAATAAAATTTTACTCGTTAAATACTTTCAATTCAGCTCGTTGGTTTACGCACCCGACTTTGTTTACCGTCGATTGTGCCGCTAGAATATGATTACAAGCTTTCTCGCATTCCAGGGGCCAAACGTCTTTTGTGTTGTAGAACAAAGAGGATATTCATGAATATTAAGTGGTTGCGTTTTTTTTTATACACCCTGCATATACTCTATTTCATAATTGTATTTTTCACTTGATAATGACGTTCTGGAAACGTCGAAACGTCGTGACATGTTTTATAATGTTTTATCGCAGATTTTTATTGTCAAATGTTTTACCAAATCTTTACTTATTCGAATTATTAGATGCACATTTTAATGTGATATTAAGCGGTATATCTAAATATTTCACAAGAAGACTAAAAGTCAATATACTTTACAGGAAACGTATTTAGAACGGAAATCTTTTCGGAACTTGTGCTTGGCACCCGTTACCATGGAAACAGAGACGTTTCAAAATAGCTGCCGAACAAGGTTTAATCGTGTTTATATCACAAACGAGTTCGGTGACCCTATTTTTTTTGCATTGAACGTTTAGATGCTTTATCTATAAAAAAGTTTTAAAAAAAATCTGTCATGGGCATGGGGATTTTTTTCTATTTACAAAAACGTTATTTTGGCTTATTAAAAAAATTCCCCACGAAAGAATTTTTTTAAAACTTTTTTTCATAAATAAAGCTGCTGTAGCGTAAAAGTTTAATGCAAAAAAATTGAGGGTCACCGAACTTGTTTGCAATATAAACACGATTAAACCCTGTTTGGCGGCCATTTTGAAACATCTCTGTTGCCATGGTAACGGGTGCCAGGCAAAAGTTCTGAAAAGATTTCCGCTCTAGATACGTTTCCGGCAAAGTATATTAACTTTTATCCTTCTAGTGAAGTATTTAGATGCTTAGTATCCCTCTTTAAAATGTGCACCAAAAAATTTCGAGAAACTGTATCGAGCCACCTTAATTTAGACGAAGTTCAAAGCATTTGTAATCGGTTGAACAAGAGGCTAATGCC